>NC_068364.1:40055111-40202611 GCF_020536995.1 Dreissena polymorpha
CAATATGTTCTGATAAAATATTTCTGCTGTGATGCATTGTTCATATAGTGTTCCTTAGTATTACAAAATTGTTTATTTATCAGTATTTTCCATACTACATCGTCTGTTGACATTTTTTCACAAGAAATATACCTCCCCTGTATTGGCAGTTTTAAGGATATTTATAGTATGCAAATCTTGAAATTGGAATAGCCATTCAGAATGCACGGCTTAAAAAGAACCTATTTTCAAGATTGTGGTTTGAAACTATTAATACATTCGATTATTTAGTACTATAACAGACGATAAACATTTGAAAAAACAACAACAACAAATATAAAGACAAAAGTAAATAATTATTTGTATAATAATTAATAGAAAAATAATTTTTTAAATATTTGTGATGTAAAAACTTAATGAAAATTACCCACGACTCAACAAGCATATAACACATATGTTTAGTATTTAGGAAAAAAAATAAATCTTGATTGTATCTTAAAGCTTGTTCTGTTTTGACGATGTTTATATTTATACTAGGTTTTTGCGTTCAACAAGACGTGTCTTACTAGGCGCCTATTCATTTCGTCAAATAAACGAATATACCATTAAGTGGTGTCATCCTTACCAGAAATAAGAACTATTTCCGTTTTACATTACTTCGCAAAATATTACATTAATCGAAACCGTCCACAATGCCTGTACGATATGGGTAGTGGTTGGTTCATAAGCTTCTCTCTTAGGCGACCAGGGTTCAATACCCGCTCCCGCCTCATTTGATGGTCACCATAGCGGACAAGTATGACTTTCTCCGGATCCTTCGGCTTTCCTTCATAGCAAAAGACCAAACCGATTTTCAGTAAACATATAATATATAGAAATTGCGGCAATAGTCCAAACTTTTTTCCCAAGTATCTTTAGTCTAGAAAGTAATTTGGTAGGGGTGCTTGCACACACTCTTGGTCCTCACATGATGCAGCCTCGGGCTCAAATGGATCGTACAAACATTGAAATACACACACATACGAGACCGGTTCACTATCCTAAGAGAACGAGAGCCGAGAGGTCGCCGTGGTGTTATGGATATGGTGTTCGCCTAGCGACCGGGGGGTCATGGGTTCGATCCCCACTGTGGGATCGTTCTTTAGATCTCCCCCAAAGACACCAAGTACTGGTTCTAGGCCCATAAAACGGACTTTCAATAAGCCTGAGGCTTTCGATGCAATCGAGCTAAAATAAATAGGTTTAAACTTAAAATAACGAGACCCTATGCCACAGAATATGTGTGTATTAATCCGATTCACATCTAAATGCTTAATTAGTTGACTATTGGCGTGCATGTTTTAGCTATTTTTGCTGTAAGCGATTATGCGTTTAATTATGCAGATGGGGATTCGATTGTATGCTGTTTTTTTTTCGAAAGCTATGGTGGTTCGTGAATGTAAACGGTTTCTTCACCAAACATGCACATGGACACAAAATTTTGCTGTGAGCATTACTTTATGTTTATTATGCATAATTTTCCTGAAGTTATTTTCAAATTATTTTTGTACAGAAACATACATGTCAACGCTGCAAAACATGTACAGTTAGTAAAGACATGATATTTACTTTGTCTCTAGTGAAATTCAACTATTACAACACGCAATAATATCGGTTACATGTCTATTTGAGATAACGATTTTATTGATTCCTTGGTCTACTTGCTAAAATCATCATCATCATCATCATCATCATCATCATCATCATCATCATCATCATCATCATCATCATCATCATCATCATCATCATCATCATCATCATCATCATCATCATCATCATCATCATCATCATCATCATCATCATCTTCATCACCATCATCACCACCATCATCATCATCATCATCATCATCATCATCATCATCATCATCATCATCATCATCATCATCATCATCAACGTCATCATCATCATCATCATGAAATCATCATTATTATCCTTGCAAATATTAACGAGTTCAAATTATATGACAAAGACAAACTAGGAATTAGTGTTTGTATATTAGAAGGCTTTCGTATAAATTAAAGAGGGAAAAAACAATAAAAAAGTTAAAAAAAAATAACATTATACCTAACTAAACCTTTAAGTTCTCCATTATCTAATATACCTTTCGATATGTCCTAATTTATTATTGTTCTCCAATATTAAATATACCATTCGAACTGATCAGTTACTGAAAAGATACACCTGCAAACGTTTGTTAATACAATGACAACATGTGTGGCTTATCTGCATCAGGCAACTGGCCTTAAAAAAAAACGGTCAACTGACCACACACGCCAACTGGCTTTTACATATTACACGTTAAATTTAGACTGGTTGCCCTAATGTGTAAAATTTACACATCATGGCATTCGGCCTAAAACTTTGTATTTTTCAACTTTACGGGACTATTACAAAGACTTGTGTCACTTATATTTGTCATAAAATGGTCATATTTATTTCAAAAACATTTACTTACTATTGCACCATGATCAAAACAATTATACCATAATTCAAAATAGTGTTAGCCCATAAAACTTCAACAACAAAATAATAAGGTTTAAGACTTATTATTGAATAAACTGTTCAATCAAGTGAATGATGTGAAATTTGTATTATTATTACATACAACCTGATTATAATTGCCAGTCTGATTACAATAAACAGAAACATAAAGTTTGGCCTGATCTCGAATTTTCAGCTGCCAATTTCGCTTCTTACTGAGAATCCGTCTCTTGTCGGAAAGCTTCGCCTAATCTACCTTTTACACCTTTCCTTTTTTCATATTGTTATTCTGCCAAATGCACACCATGAATTGCGAATAAAAAGAATTGTAACTCGTGTAATCGCCTTAACGAGAAACCCGGGCATTGTTTCGCGCTAAACGATAAAAGCCCTCGCTCTTCTAAATATCATTTACAATATCAACACGATAACGAATTTATAAAACTGATAATAATTCATTCAACAAATACATATAAGAAAATATGAAGCTTGCGTTTTACGCTTTACGTTTTAATGACATTTCGTGTTAATAAATCTTGTAGAAAGGGAGCAAACCAACGTCCTCAGTCATATTAAACTTACAAGTTTGCGTTCCGTTACCAGAAACCGTTGTATTTATGATGTCAAACACAATCACAATAAAATTAAAGTGTAAAAAAGATTATCGCTGATGAGTTTTTTTTTCAAATGAAAAAACAACAACATTCGAATACATTTAGCACTCTAAAGTAATGCGAAAGAATCAAACCCGAGAACAGTTATTTAAAATTGTAATATAAAAAGCACAAGTATATATCTCGTCATATCCTTATCACAATTATGCGGATATGTTCGTTACTTATTGGTCAATTAACAACAATTGGCATTCTGTTGCTTAGCTTCTGAAGAGCTCAAGCTCAGGCTTAATTTTCATATGCGCACCTGACGATAACATGTTTTGCGACCAAACTTGTGCACATGCGAATTATTTTTGATAATTAGAATCGAATATGATAATGTATTTAATATGCGACAGATGGAAATTGATAATTCTACAATACTAATAAAATAATTATCTTCCCATGGCGAGCGTAACGACTGCACACATGTTAAAGCTATTTGTTAGTCATGTAGGTAAGGAAAATGATTAAATGCCCATACACTACACGCATGATTTGAAAATGTAATTTCATGGATTCAAAGCAAGATAAACGACGAATCATACCTCTCACATACTAAGAAAAGAAATTTAAAATTACAAGAAAAGCACTTGTTAATATACATTACATATAGGTTAATTAAGCCGCATACCAATCCAGTCTTTCAATTCGACGTCTGTTTTATTGTAGCTTTATATATTTGTAACTTTTGCTGAATACTGTTTCCAATTCAAAATTTTGAACAATTGAAACTATTTTTTTGAACATACTAAACATAAGTATCGTATGTAATAATATTGCGAAACAACACTCACAATTTGTAAAACAATACATAATCAAAAATATGTATAGAAATCTTCGTAGTGTCACAAAAAATAACGATAACAACAGAGATCTCAAAGTTATTCAATCGTTTTGCGTATGTAACGCCATTCAGTTTACAGGTTTTTAAATCGACCATAGATGCATATAATGTATATTTTAGAGCATGGTTAATGTTCAGTATTACCGTTCTCTCGCAATTATCATAACCATAACGAAAATGTGCGATTATGGAACTTTTTTTCTTCAATTTTGTAAATTTACCAAAACGTGAAAATGTCCCTTTAAGGAACTTATCAAGTGACCAGTGTTAAGGACTGTTTTGTATATTAAGTAACTTACCAATCGTCCAATGTTCATATACAAAAATGTACTTGTTTGAAAATTAAGAAACGTATCAAGCGTCAAGTGTTCTTACAATGTTTTGTATGTTAAGTAACTTACCATGCGTCAAATGTTCATATACAAAAATGTTCTTGTTTGTATATTAAGAAATTTATCAAGCGTACAATGTTCATATACAAAAATGTACTTGTTTGTATATTAAGGAACTTATCAAGCGTCTAGTGTGCCGATTGTCATGAGAAATAAAGTCGCGTAATATACATAAAGTGTTCATTGCTTCCGTGATTCACGTACGTACACACGTGTTGGTGAACCGCATTTGCCACTATTATTTGAGAAATATGGCAAACACGTCGGCTCTGGAGATTCCTGAAAAAAAAGGATTATAACAAATTAAGTATTTCAATTATATACAGTATACTTCTTTATAAGATTGCTTACACTGCAAAGTATTCAATGATTTAATAATGGAACATTCGTCGAAATTTGGTTAGATTTCACAATATTGGCATTTTTCGGTTTTTATTGCAGACAATGGTTATCGAACAATTGGTCAAATCACGTCCCTCACAAAATGGTAACATGACATAGTATAAATTATAAAATAAAGTTTTTCATTGCGAAGTATTTCAATAATTTAAAAGTGGAAGCAACCGGATCGGCTACACTGCAAAGCAATTATATGACTTGGAAGAGGGCATTCAACGCAGATTGGCCACGTTAAGAAGTATTTAAATATTGTATTAGTGGACAACATCACACATACTGATTTGTATTTAATTACGTTGGCATTTAAATTAATCAGGGATTTGTTATATTGCAAAGTATTCGTTTGGTTTGAAGATTCTTCTGATATTGGTCACGACTAAGGATGCTCCGTAGAGATCGATTGTTTTTTTGGTTATACGTTAGAAAAAGGAAACATTGCAAAATATAAAAATGATAATAGATACTTATAATATATAGGTCACATATTAAAGTATTTACAAGGTAAAAATAAAGCTATTCAGAAATCCACTACCAATTATTTAAATAAATACATGCAATTTATGAATTATATGTCTCGTGAAAATAACGCGGCACACGACGCTCAACAAATAGGCATCTGCTTGCATACTATTTTACAAAGGACTTATGGCTATACTCACCTTCCATGGTCTCAGGTGTCCCAAGGTCATCATCCGTGGCGAACAGGAATTGCGGGTAGCTGGCCTGCGTGTCGTACGTGCAATTGTTAGACTCTTTCCCAGATATTACCGCCAGAAAAATGCGATCATTCTGGCAGCCAGAGTAAGAATCGATGATAAAAAACTGACGTTTTTCATCCCTGGAAACAAATTAAACAATACATGAAAACAAATTTGACCACTCTTTAAGAATATGTGTGAGCAAATCTTAATGAAACTTGGCACACCTGTTTATATTGATAATATGTAGGCAAAATTCAAATTGAATCCTGATCAAACAAGTAACTTTATTACTCAATAATTAAAAGATCAGTTCAGATTGTCCATCTTGACAATACATAGGCTAAGTTTAAATATGGACCTTATTATACTATAAAGTCGTGATCTAATTACAATTAATTGAACTTTTTTGACAAAAATCAAGAGCTGCTTTCAATCACTTACCCCTCCAATGAAAAGTAGCGATATGTCTTGGTTTTTATGGTGCTCCAAGAGGAAGCAATGATCTGCTCCTTTCCGAACCAGCTTGTGACATCTGATCCTTGGCCATCAAACACGATGTACTTCTCTGTGTCGCTCTTGAAAAACGCCACCTTCACCTGTTAATATACATGTACAGTGTACGAATATTAACATTAGTACGAGAAAAAAAGTTAAGTTTATTAGCATCACCTCGTACTTGCTTTCTTGCTTTTAAATTTACAAAAACAAGTGTCACTAGTCGAAAACAAATGTTATGATCCTGATAGAAGTTTTGAAGGATAATCACTTCAAAATTTGTTAAAATACTTAGGATAATTATTTAATCTTTTATTGAATAAATTATATTTATATGTTTTGATCGTCTTCTGTGTTGTGTTTTTTATGCTTGAAATCATCTGTTCATTTAAGCCATCATAATTGTGTCAATATGTTCTTCATTTACCACATCTGCAATGAAGCAGCCACATTTTGTGCTGTAGTTATATTGTGGTGTGTGGTATATTAACACCTTCATGAATTCATTTTGAGTGCTGCATTGTTTATGACCCAGTATGTAAATCCCTTTATCTTTATCTTCCAAGTCCTTTGTCTCCAATTTTTGTTTTTAAATTTAAATGTACATACTTTTAAGCTTACGTGTTTCCTTGTTTCTGTTCGTTTTTGTATACCCTTTTTATAAATCAGTTTTTTGTCAATTTAAATGTGTTCACTTCATGAATTTATGACAAACATATACACAAATGTCAAAATATGTGAAAAACAAACGCAATTCAAACACTAACTTAAAACACATAATTATATTTACGATTACACATTTTGTTAACTGTATATGCCCTAAGAGGAGTTAAACATCACAAACAGACAATTTTATTTTCAAATATTTAAGAAATTATTTAAGGTCAAGTTTTGGATATTGCGCTTGTAACCAACGGGTTAAAATAATGATTAGTAGGAACCACAAGGGTATTAGCTCGAATGGCTTGATTACATGCAGGGGAACGAAAATCGTTGGTTCACACCGAAAAAAACTATACTTAGCCCAAAATTAACTCGAATCTACAACAAATTTATGTATTATTCGTACACATATTTAAAACTCAATTCCACCCATTGTCGCGAAAAGCATACAAACGTGCGTTTTTGTGTCATCAAAAGACGTCGAATTGATTTACACTAATAGAGTGAATAATCGATTTAACGCCATATAAGTTTAAAAATACTGTGAAAACGTTAATACAATAAAAGCAATTTCGATGCTAATTAACTTAACGTTTACATTTTGTTGACCTTTACAAAACATAATTTAGAAAAAAATCGCGTTAAAGCAAGTGCTATTTACTTATTTTTTTTAGGAATTTCTAGAAAAAAGTTATAATTGTTTGCTGTGCACATGGTTTGTTTCAGGATATACTAAACTTATTTTTCTTCATTTTCTGTAGAAAACATGTTGTAGGACATGCTAGAATATGTTCTAAATTTAGATTATATTGACAATTGGGAATCAATATACAGAAGCATTATTTTACAAATTTAACACGACAAAACGCAATGCGATATTTTGCTAATTGGGTTTGGATGTTTACCAACTCATTTGGTGATATCTGACCTGGTGGATACGAGGAAATGACAATAGACTGTGCGAATGATGAACGTCAAATGTGGTTATATTTTCATTTGTTATTTTGCATTGTTTGATTTCTGTAAAACTTAACAACCTAAACCAGATAAGGCCAGTTTAAAAAACACTAATTATAATTATTGTAGTATTACACTGCATGTAAAATGAACCAATAAGTGTCATTTATTCTATTTTGTAAATACTGAACACGTGTTTAATGTAAGAAAAACAATATTGTAATGTTCTGACGAAGATATGATTACACAAAAAACGCAATTAAGTTTTTCAAACATTGTTTAACGTTGCTGGCGTGTATTGTAAGGATTGCATACATATGATAAATTATTGTGTTTTAAATAACGCTCAAATTCATGTGTTCAAATCACTCATATATATTATACCATTTAATCACTCATATATATTATACCTTTCAACCACTCATATATAATATACCATTCAATCACTCACACATTACACGAATACCCTTATGTAACACGTATCTTAAAAAAGTGGTATATTAAAAAGTATCATTTTGTGGTTGTTTCATACATAAAAGTATGAACGCACATTTTCTTTAAAATATTTCAACAGAAATAATAAAAATTATGTTTAATTGATATCATTTTAAATACTCCTCTCAGTGTCATGCCATTTTTTTAAGTTGCTCCAATAAGATGTATGTTTCGTGTAGCAATATCATAGGTGTTACCCACATATAATTGAAAGAATTGAAAGAAACACGTTAAAGTTATCAGCTCCTCAACAATCACATTTAAGTTTTATAACTTCATTGAAATCATGACAATAAAAGAAATATAAATCTTTTCTTTTTTAACCAAACATATCAAAAGCGTTGATTCAGCGTTTATTGCCGCTAATGGCCACTGGTATAGCACTTTTCCATTTCGATCGTACGTCCGTACGTTCATCCACAAAATGATCTTTTCTTACACAGGTGAATGTACTTAGCTAAATATATTGTTATGCCGTATAACAAAATAAAAACAAAGAGTTAATTTAAAATTTCTACTTTTACTTTCAATTTCATAATTATGTTCATTATGATAACAAAAAAAAATATCAAAATATCGTATGCAATCAATAATAAAATATTCGTACCTACATCTCACGACTTTTCAAACCCTTTTTAAATGTTAATATTAATCTGAAGCAGTAAAAGTATCTTTTCAATTTTGATCTTTCTGCGTTTAAGCTGTATTCGAAAGTGAATCTTGTTAACGTTTGACCCCGCTATTTATACGGGCAAAAGCCCGCAAAGCGGGCGTTGACTGTTCATACATATGGAAATTCAGACCATAAAATTACATAAAAATACCATATAGGGATGCGTCTCAAAAAAATTTGCCTATCGACATATATTTTCGCGATGCTATTTATGACCTTGAACAAATCAAAAACACGTTGACATATGCTAAATCACATGTAAATACATACCTAAGGAAAAATTATATCAATGACGTTATAATTGTGTAGCGAATTGCACTAAATATTCTCGCATTATTTGTTTTTCTTCGCAACCGTTCCAGAATTAAGTCATTACTCAATTATCTCCCCTGAATGCTCTTCTTCAGTGGGTATAAGCCGAAGACTGGTTCACTCCATATAGCGACAGTCTTTACCAAACACAATGTAGGTGAACATAACCCGTCTTTAATATATTGCCGAATCTCAGATTTCTGTCGAATTTGTTTTCTATGATCTTTTCGATATCTTATTGTTATTATTATCCTGACAAATCACAAACGCTTGTTAAACAAATATTTGTTTTGAACATTATAGTTGGCATCTCTATTCTTCCATGTTCTCGCGGTATTTCAATAACGACACCCTACTGTTTATTTGTCAGAATTTGTGACGCATTTTCCATTCTCTCTCAGAAAGAAGTTTTACGTGTGATCATGAGCAATATTCTGGTAAGTTGTCGTTGTTATCCACCAGAAACACATTTATTCACAAAATTTAAAGATATTCCGATCTAACTTTTTGTCTTTTAGCTTTAATATTTAACGTATTTACACCGCGTCTGCTCGCACTTTACCGATATCCCGAAAGGTTACATATCACTATAATAAGTTTAGGCCTAAAACCACAAAATCCGATACCGTTGGATTTTCGTACCACAATCTTACGTAAAAAATCATCCAGATTCGAAATCAACAAAAAACAAGACATTTATAAATTGTCTGCATTATTGATCAAATTTTAAGATATTTGTTGGTTTTCCGTTTTTAGAAGCTGTTCTGCCAAGGCAAGAGCTGGGCATCATACAAGCCATTCTATCCAGCAAAACTGACAGTTTTGGTTTACAGAAATCAACAAAGGAGGGATTCCTGAACTATCAAAATTTCCAAGCTATACACACAGTTATTATCTGTGGTGATCTTTATAGGTTATGTTTGTTTACTTGGATGGAACATGTGTGAACTTTTATAGAACTTTGAAAAGTCTATATATGTCTATCTATAAACAAAAATCAGCTATGGTATAATAAGATCAGATGTGCAAACAATGTCAAAGGGTTGTTAAATTAACAATTTGAAGGCAATTATGCTGAAAAAAATATGAACGTTCCCATGCAAATTTTGTCTGTATATCGACAAGTGTCTGCCGATAATTGTCAAACTAGTAATACAAAACTTACCACAAGTATGTAAAAGCACCTGTGATCATTTTTAGTCAGATAGTGTAATTCTAAACAGTAGCAAATAGCTTGTTTAGTAAATGCATAATGCAATTAATATGATTTCCGTTCTATTGTGTAATTAATAAATTGGTTGTTACTTGTTAATCCATGATAAATGTTTTATGGCTAGTACAAAACCAGCAATATTAATTTTGTAAAAGGTAATACAATAACACCACTTTGTAATTTCATATATGTAAATATTCTTGAAATGTAGGTTGATGACAGTGTTCTAGTTTTACTTATTTTGTAACTATTATTTAATGTGCAAATAAATGATGTGAAGTGTTTTGAATCTCCACACAATACCACATACTTTTTTGTATATGTACTGTGTTATGTGTTATTTGAATGTTTAAATAAAACAATATGGATGATATAACATGATGCATTCTAATATTTGCATTCAAATTGTAACTATAGAGCTAAGTGTATGCAGTTTAGACTGTGATTTTAGAATTGCTACAAAATGGCTAGTTTTTTAGTGGCGACAAAATTTAAACTTTTCGACAATAGTTTGAGAAAGAAAATTAGAAACCTGCAAGATACCTGTATTTATTAAATATTTTAATTGCGAAACAAGTATGTTGTTATGCTGTTACACATAATTATACATTGATAGTAAATAAGAAGGCAATTAGTGGTGTTAACGTTTCCCAACAGTAGAAATCATTCTTCTGATGAAGTCAGTGATATACAGACGAAAGCTCCAGGTATGGCTTTCAATACGTAGTGTGTGTTATTTAACAATCTAAAACTTATTGGATTAAAAAAAATCCTGTCAAATTTGTCAATCAAAATTTATTTGACACATCACATGATTTTGATTATGTTAAATAAGTGTACTGTATGCTTAATGCAACTGCTTTAGCAAGCTGTCAAGTTGAATTGAGACATTTGATGAAACAAACTGTTTCCTGGGTAGGACCAGTACTTAGTGTCTATATGACGTACCATGACGTCGAAAGTCTACAAGACATACTAGGTAGAACGAGAAATGTACTTCGACGTACAATTTTCACCAACTCTTGAGTGTTATCCAATCAGAAGACACCTTACGTCTATTGCTTTTAGAGATATTTGACATTGAACATTATCATTATTAAACAGAATTATGCGACTATCGACCGCTTACTCATAGATATTGTGAGTATTTATTAAAACTATTATTATTATAATTTATACCAAATTATGCGACTATCGACCGCTAACTCATAGATATTGTGCGTATTTATTGACCTGGCGTGGCGGAATTAACCTCTGACTTATGCAAGTTATGGTTATCACAAAATAAGACCAACGGTGAGGTTATAATACATTATTTATCCCGTTAATGCTTGGTAACTGTTTGGTTACCGTTGGGAATTTCCTACACAGTAATGCGCTGGACGGTCGTGATACTCCGCCCCGCATGATCAATAAATACTCACAATACGCTGAATAATTTTAATTGTAAAAAGGTAACAATTGAATCTTCTCCAAATTTGTATTAAATCTATTTCAATGCATTAAATACTTGAAACTTCTATGTATTGTTTTTTGCCATTCTGATATATTATTCATTTTGTCCTCAATTAAAAAAGAGATTTTAAACATTTATTATGAATAAATCTGAAGGAAAAGCGGCTCAAGAGACTAGTATTTTGATTGGCTGTTCAGAAAATGGGTGGGGTAACGGCCTAGCAATATCACAACCGAGTGACCTTTATCAGATGGGGTAATCACGTGACACACAAGATAGCGACGTCCATGCCGAGACAGGTATTTTCGCCGTTTTATACCCATTCTAACTTGTATTAATTGTTTCAATTCCGCTCATTTTCTAGTCATATCAGCAAGAAACTGATTAACGTTTATTTTGTATCTCGACTTTACTCGCTTCATATTTTAGGTGATTTGTAATAAGGTCACCCCGCTTAGAAATTTCGCACCGAGTAATGTCTAGATATTTAGAGCGAATATTAATACGAAATAAACGCTGAAGACTTTCTTGCTGATATGGCTGGAAAGCGAGTGTTATTTAATTTTGTATAACACAAATGAAGGTATAAATAGGCGAAAAATATTTGTCTCTGCATGGACGTCGCCATCGTGTTTGTCGCATAATTACCCCTTCTGTTAATTTGCAGATAATCGTTACTAAATTAATTTCGGTTGCGACCAATTTTGGCTCACTATTATTTCCCAAAACGGTTATATATTTAATGCCTCAACATTGTGAGCTCAACTCCTTTTTACAAGTGTGTTGACTTTTCTTTTAATATCTTGCACTGCAGAAAGCCCCCGAATAAATGTGATCCTTTGTACATAAAGGGAAAAGGAATAACCGTTTACATTAAGATAGTTTGACGCAATTATAATAGTTTGCGGGTGGGGTATATCAGTGCCAGATTTAGCTGTTTATGGTATCTGCTTATATTAGAAGTTTCATTTATCTTTAAAAGAAACATCAACTTCAGAACTGACCATACTATAGGTAGACAGAGAATTGTAAGTACTTTGCCCGCATGGCGCATCTAAAAATGTATTCCTTAATTTTCGAATACGCATTATGATTATCGAAAAACAACATGGTGCAAGGAATTACCTGACTGATATTCATGTTTTGCCATCCATCAACGAGCGGGTGCCGATAATGTTTCGAGCAAGACGAGAACTCTTTATAAGTTACGTCATCAGTTGTGACGCTATTTCCTGTAGTCCAAGCATCTTTGACGTCAATGCCTATCCCCGGAGTAGCTCGAAAAAACAGTATCCAATCTGAAAACCAAACCAACTTTTGCTGGGATAATGACGTCATTTCGTCAAAAAAATGACGTCATTTCACAGTAAACAATGAAAATTATCGATAATTCTCACTGAAGGAAAAGCGGCTAAAGAGACGAGTGTTTTGATTGGCTGTTCAGAAAATGTGTACGTCGAAGTACAAACATGTACGTCGAAGAACAAATTGTACTTTGGGGTACAAACATATACTTCGAAGTGTATTTCATATGTGTTCTTCGAAGTACAATTTTTGTACTTCGAAGTACAATATGTACTTCGAAGTACAAATGTATGTTTATCTAGAAGGCTACATAGACTTTCGCCCCAAATGGTACGCCATAAAAACATTCGTTCTTCAGCAAACAAAAGAAGGATTTTTTCACCGTCGCTACATGTCTTCACCATGACTACGCCGGGGGTTGCAGACGATATTCGGAAGTACACATATTTCCTTTAGCGGAAGTACACATTCAATTTGTGGTAGTTTGCCCAAATGAAATAAGTGTAAATAAATATTTGCGTACAATTTACTTTTCTATTATTATTTAATAGCTGCTACATATCGGATACTAGGTAGCGCATTGAAGTGTACGTCTATGAACGAATTCCAGTTACGCCAGCTCCACGCAGTCTAAGTAAACATTTCTTTCCTGTAAAATATGAACAATAATTGATTATCAATACAAATTACCGCTTTGGTTTTCGGGTTTTCACTTAAATTTTAGCTAAACATGCAAAATATGGAAATATTACATTATATTATAACTTAAATTTATAGGCTAACACTCAATTAAGTTGTAATTAATTTAACAACCTTGCGCGCGTCAGTGATGTTGTTCTCCATTCCGCTTAGTGCGTGTAACTTCTCTTCTGTAACAGCGCCGACAATGTACTTGCAAAGTTGCTCGCATGAGCCACAGACGTCCTCTCTCGGTTTGGCAAATCGCATGTGCGGAATATGCTTTTACGTCCTCTCTCGGTTTGGCAAATCGCATGTGCGGAATATGCTTTTACGTCCTCTCTCGGTTTGGCAAATCGCATGTGCGGAATATGCTTTTACGTCCTCTCTCGGTTTGGCAAATCGCATGTGCGGAATATGCTTTTACGTCCTCTCTCGGTTTGGCAAATCGCATGTGCGGAATATGCTTTTACGTTCTCTCTCGGTTTGGCAAATCGCATGTGCGGCATATGCTTTTGAAAGGCTAGATTTTAAGGCGCCATACACTTCGCTCTTCGCAAGCAGCAATATATTAGGAGGCGTTAATAATGAACTTAACATTTATACAACACATATAAGACAGTGAATCATGGTTTAAAAAATCAAAAATAATCAAATAATTGTCTGAAAATATTCTACGATCAACCAAAGTGTCTTTCAGTCAATGATTCAGTGCAAAAACGTGACGTGGTTCAATAATCAATAGGAGGCTTTAATAAATAACTTTAAACAGTTTATTCAGTGACGGTTTTGCAAAAAAACAACATAACATAAAATAAATGTATACAGTATTAAGGTTCTTACCTTAAGTTCGGCATCCATTCCACAAATTCTTAAATTCCGAACGATATAAACACTCGTGTAAATACATATCTCTCGCACAAATGCAAATCAATTTTTCGCAGAAAAGTATGACGAAATGAAAATGACGATTTACCGTCATCGAAGTAACTAAGGTAGCGCATCTGTAATGATTTCCCGCGATTTCTTTGAAGATTGAAGAGCCTGTTTACCTGTTCACTTATGAGTATCTAATTTAAGCAGCTACTGCTGTGATGTTGTCGTGGCCGATTGGTGAAGGCGATAGAATTGTTATCTTTTGTGATCTTGCCGCGTAGGTTCGCATCCTGGCGACAGTACATACTTTATCGACGCATTTTATTTCTTGTCTAACGTAATTTGATTTAATATAGCATATAAGCTATGTTTATTGTTAAATATGTTGCAATTTTCATGCACATTCTTCAATTTGTAAAATTAAAACAACGTTATGGATAAATTGGGTGATTTACTGCTTAAAATACAAATCATGCATGTTGCATTTTTATTTGTATTTCCAACAGTAAACGGTAAATCTGTCTATTTCTTTGTATTTTTTTCTGTATATAGTGTATCTATAAAAACTTAGTTAAAATATTACTTCAATTATACTATTTTGACTTTTATGACTTTTGATTTTTTAACCAACCCAATCTCTACTTGGCTGAAACCATTTACATCTGATGGCGCTCTTCCATGGATAACAAGTTATAAAAAATAAATGTCTGTAAATGAATTCTTATATCATCTTGTTTTTACTTTAAACATCTTAACTGCATCTCTACACACCAATTGCATGCCCATTTTTGGTAATCTGGATGAACGATGGAACTTTCATATACCCCAGGGGTGCAAATAAACTGGACGAAAGACGAGCGTGTGGGTGGTTTTGAAAAAAATAAGTTTTTTTTTTAAACATAGAAAGCCTACCTAAAAATGTGCATGTAGTTCAGTGAAATGATGCTGATTAAGAAAATAATACATTAGATTATATCTGGAAAGGTGTCCATTACAGGTGCGCTACCTTAAGGCTGGTTCTCTCATGGCGCGATTCACATATACCTGATAATTTGACTGTGACGGCGAAAACACTATAAAGCGGACATTAGAATGCGTGCTTGTTGACACAAGTGTTTGGATTCAGTAAAGTAGATCATCCTATAACAGTGCAATAAGTGTTCATGCGCAATACATAATAATAAAATTGTCAGTTTAAATGCCTCACAAATATGCGTAGAAGGCATTTTTAAGATGAGTTTTATATAAAATCTCCAAAATAATAAAATGACAAGACCCCTAAATAGCAGATATATCAAAATAGGTATATCGTTAGTTTATTATATTCGCATGTTTCTCACTGTGGCGGATATATAGAGAATAACAGGTCACTGCCTGATCTTTTTGTAATATATCAGGCAAGGCTTAGAATAATATTATTCGTGCCGAGCCTGATATTTTACAAAAAGATCAGGCAGTAACCTGTTTTTCTGTTTATCATACCACTACTTCCCCTATTTTAAAGAGATAATAAAACATCGCTAAAAAGCTTCAATTTAGCGGGAAAGAATATGACTTTTGTCGTTTGAAGTGTTAATAATTACTTCATGAGCACGCGCGCTTAATATTTGTAAAAAATGTGTTTTTTGGCTGTTTGTGTTGCATTTTGTGTTTAAAATATATTACATCCTGATATCAAATTGTTTGTTTTGTTAAATCTTATTCGATTTTACTAAAATGATTACTTTATAGCTGATTCCGAGTAATATGACCATCCTCCACACATGACTGATATAAGAACTTCCTGTTGACCATGATATAAAAAAAATATTTCAGGCAACGTTATATCAGGCAAATTTCAATGCGTTGGTATGATAAATGTGCCGTTCTTTTATCATGGTATTGTATTTTTTTGTATTGGCAGGTTGGAGACCTTCTTAAAAATCTCCAACACAACATAACGCTATGTCAGAAATGAGCCACCTTTTTTAATAACGCGATGTTTGACAATGGCAAATGGTTCTGTCCCAATGTATTGCTAAAATCACTAATTTTGCAATATTTTGCATCAGTCTGAGATTAAAATATCATCAAATGCAGTAAGTATGATGGCCGGGTCCAGAATATGGCTCGGTAGCAACAACCTACATAGCGTATTCCAGCTCAGTGGTTAGTTTAAACCTATTTATTTTAACTCGATTGCATCGAAATCCTCAGGCTAATTGAAACGCTCTCGATTCCGTTTTCTGGGCCTAGAACCAGTACTTGTTGTCTTTGGGAGAAATCTTAAGAACGCTTCCACAGTGGAGATTGAACCCATGACCACCCGGTCGCAAAGTAGACACTTTATTCATTACATCACGGCAATCTCCGGTGAGTGGTTGAGTATATAACACCGGAAAGATCTCCAACAGAGACCATTCCTGTGAATAAACAGAGAAGAAACACGTTTCAAAGACCATGGTTGACCTTGAGATAGCTGTGTTTTATCCATGGTTAATCATGTTTTATGCCTTGGCGTATTGCCGCTTTGATGACCATTTTCGACCATTTTCTTTATAAAGACTACAGTTAATCTCGCTTCATGGTAATAACATGTTAGCATGTTTCGTACACAGCTTGGTTTGTTGCTTTCAGCCATGGTTTGGCAATAATTATAACCATGATAATTGATTTTATTATATGATTATATGTTCATGGTATTGTTAATTTATATCCTCGATAGTAGCTAACCACGGTCTGACCATACATATAGCGATTACTTGTGCTTCATGGTTTTGTAAATATCTCTTTAAATCGTGCTTAATAGGCTTCCCTAATACTATGGTCAACAGCAATTTGATTTCGTTCTTTTAATTAAGCTTCTTCAAGATTCATTAATCTGAAGCAAGTTCTCTTTTCTAACGTCAGGTGGTGGTGGTGGTGGTGTTGGTGTTGGTGATGATTGTGGCAATTGCGGTGGCGGTGGCGGTGGCTGTGGTGGCGGTAACATGACACTTTTTTTAAAGTGATGTTTGAACAAGTTTACACTTATACAACTTGATCAGGTAATACAATACAAATGCCTTTAACATTAACAAACAACAATTTGTGGAGCAATTAAAATAATTTCTCTGATAAATTTAATTTTCAAAAGAAGAAAAACACACGTACACTTGATTGTAACTTTAAGACTAATTAACAACGTGTTAATTATTACAGAACAGAACATGTGTTTTATTATGACTTGAACGATGTACATCGTCAGTATAACAAAACACACTAACCATAATTAAGAACATTCAAAACAATAACTTCAAGAAATGGCCAGCGAATTTCCGGGACACGTTTGGAAACTCTTGATTATCAGATATAGTGAGACTGTGTCTGACAGCCACTGAACATACCTCGGAATTTTAACAGAATAATATCATGTATAAATGCGCATTTAGCAAAATCATGTGACATTAAGCAAACTTAAATAGTACTTCAGTGATTTGTTGGTCATCGAAAATCAACATCTATTTTGACAGATACCACCATTTAACAGATAGCAATAGCCGATAAGCAAAATGCATGGTGCATCCGCATGTCATATAATCGTACGACAGTACTTTATATAAGGAAATTGTTATACAGATGTTGATTTTATATACTCTTGAAAGATTTTTTGGAAACTGAGCACACTTTTATCAAGGTTAGAATAGGTATTACCTTAGCCCTACCATTTTAAATTATTCAATGGATATTTTAACCACATAAGTGTAGATAAATACATATTAGAACATGAAAGCAAAGAGAGTTGCGTTTTTACACTCTGAACTTCGCTTTTAAGCCCTCCCTCAATGAAAAGTTTTACTTAAATACCTGCAATAAACAGGGTGTTATGATCTGTACAAGAATATTGACTTAAGAGCAATAACTCTTTGAATTCTAATGAATGAGTTATTGTTATAGTACTCTTTACTGCCTAAAAAAGCCCTCTATTATTCTGTAAAATGTCATTTGTATTCCTTCAAATTTTCCTGAGTTTTGATCCCCACAAGAAGTGGGACAGACTGAGCTATAAATTGACAGATGGACAGACGATGCCTCTGAGGGCATTATAACTCATGAGATTTTTTAATGATTTATGCAAACACCAAAATGATGGGATTTATCTTCCCATATTGTCCAAGAAAACAAGTGTACCATATATAGAAATTAAGTCAATTTTAATGTGTAATTTCAGATTTGTTAATTACAACTTAACAAAATGTGTCAGCTTTGAATGCATTACTTCCAATTTATATTCAACAAGACACATGAAAGGTTTTTGTTGTTTGTGAATAAATATATATGATAATTCTGACTATTTAAATGTTCAAACTTTAACAAGGCCAGCTGACTTATTTGGTAGGACGCCTACACATGGGATGATCATGGATTTTAACCCTGGCCCGTCAACATGGCAGCCGATTTAATTGGTCACAAAATCCTAAAGCCTTTCTCTCTGTGCCTCTGATTAAGGAAGGGCATTTATCAGTAACGGACATAAGGACATGTATTTAGTACTGGTAAACCAGCTATCCCAGGAAAAGTGTGAGTAAGGTAACTAACTGACTGCTCAAAAGTGACTGAAATACTGTTGTTAAATGTTATAAAGTTGACTAAACAAAACATACAGATAAGTCATATAACTTTCATGCAGTATTTGCATTGACAAATTTGAAGCGAAAGTCCCATATATATATAATCAAGAATTCAAAATCATCAGCACCAACATATTATGTATAAACAATAATGTTTATAAGAAATATCTTCAAAAAACTGACATAGAGCGTCAATGTTGGTTTTTGTTGAAATGATCATCAATCAAAGCAATCAGATCAAAAAGCATTGAGCTTACTATATTGTTGATTAAGGTCCCCGTGGTGTAATAGGTATAGTGTTCGCCAAGCGACCGGACGGTTACTGGTTCCATCCCCACTTTGGGAGCGTCCTTTAGATCTCCACCAAAGACATCAAGAACTGATTCTAGGCACAGGAAACGGACTCAAGAGCGTTTCAATAACCCCGAGTATTTCGATGCAATCGAGCTAAAATAAATAGATTTAAACTTTGTAAGGATCAATAGATAATGAGGTGTAAATATCACGTAGGGATCAATAGAGGTGTAAAATTCATGTCAGGATCAATAAGGGCAAAAATATCATGAAAGGTTCAATATAGGTTTAAAGGTCAAGCAAGAATCAATAGAAGTATAAAGGTCATGTAAGGATCAATAGGGGTGTAAAGATCATGTAAGGATAAATTGAGGTGTAAAGATTATGTAAGGACCAATAGAGATGAAATGGTCATGCAACGATCAATAGTCTAGATGGAAATGTCAAACAACTATCAATAGAGGTGCAAATGTCATATTACAGGCTAAGGTCATGTAACAGGTTAAAATTATTTGCATCGAGACCAACGAATCACTCGCAATAACTGACTTTTGACAAACAGACTTGTCTCGATCGATACTGGATTATATTTCATGTATGTCCATTTCAATGCATAAATTAATGTATTTCATAGTCATATTATCATATGTAATTTTGTGTGTCATCATTTATAATTGATTTAGTGGACATAGCTAATAGTGGCATATTGGTCACTGATCAGAGCCTCGAGATATGACAAAATTATAAATGCGATCTTTTCAAAACTGAGTAGATGTCGCAATATCAAGTAGTTCATTTTTGAAAAACAACTGTAACTTTTTTATCTCTAAATAAAATATGTAAGTGACAACTCATTTTCTTAGTTAGATCATTTTCCCTGCATTGAACACGGTTTCGAAATGTAATAAAAAGTTATTTTTTGAAAACTTGAAAAGTACCGCATCATTTCTGAACACGTATTTTACCCTACAGAATAAGTACATATATATTTGTGATTGTATCCAACTTCATCTTATTCAAAAACACAAGTCTTTACTCTTGTCAATAGATGTCACTCCTGTTACAAAGGTTGTTAATCATGTTACCTTTAAGATAGTAACAGGAGTGAAAGTAACAGGAGTGAAAATAATACAATACATAGTGTCTAAAATAGAATATTTGCATCAGCTTCATTTGACATTCATAAAATATAAATTAACAGAAAAAAATAAGTGCATCATTTGCAGCTGTATTTTTTTTTAAAACAGCTTATACTTCTTTTCATAATCGCTGGTAACAGGAGTGATCATTTAAATAAAAGTTACAAGTGGTACTTACCGTCTTTGCAGCTTCTTTTGCAGAAGTTTTCAAAACACAAAATGACACAATCCTAGAATGCGTTGCAAGAGTCAGACATGTCCACTTATATGGAGGTATGTCTAGTAAATTATGTATGGTAACAGGAGTGACTCAGGGAGAAGGGACACACATAAAACCTAAAATATATATGACTTATATGTGTAAGTCTTGTTATACATGTACACAAATAGAAACTTGTGCATATAATTATAGTTTCCTTCTGCCCTCACTGTCTAACTGTATGATAGTGTTGGACACCTCCCCACACACCAGCACCTGACCTTCAGGTGTTACATGTACATTTTGGGGATGTTGATGTGCAGGGTCAGAGAAGGTGGCCAGGACAGAACCATTTCTGGCCAGGATGAGGAGCTTGTGCTGAGAAAAGTTAGGGATGTACAACTTTTCCCCTGTGGGACTTACGGAACACCTCCATTCTGCGAAACAGGGTGACATCACAATATTGAATTATATGTTTGAAGTAAATTACAAATTTCATTTAAACCGTATTGATAATTTGCTGTTTAAACCAGATACAACACAATAACGATCTGTATTAAAAAACCCAGAGCTCCGCGGTCGGAGACAGATGCCCTTTAAATCAGGGCATTGACACCCATCGCTGAATCCTTTGATGACATATCAAACGGAAACCAATTTATTTTAAAGTCACAGTGACCTTGACCTTTGACCTAGTAGCAACTATTTTAATAGGAGTCATCTACTGTTCAAGGTCAATGCACATGGGAAGTATGAAGCCAATCGGTCAATTGGTTGTTATTGATCGGAAACGATTTTCACACTATTTGTGACAGCGACCTTGACCGTTAACCTGGTGACCCCAATTTCAACAGGGGTCATCTTCTGTCCAAGGCATATGCACATGTGAAGTATCAAGCCAAACGGTATATTCGTTGACAAGTTATTGATCGGAAACTTACTGGTCTACCAACAGACAGATCGACAGACCCTCCGACCGACCAACTGGCATCCAGCAAAACAATATACCCCCTCTTCTTCAAAGGGGTGCATACTAATATGTATGTGTTGCATGATGTTTTGCTCGAATTGTGTGTGTTCTCTCAATGTTTGACATGTTTATATATGCCTGGTACTTGAAGAATTTAAGTCTTCCACATCAAAATAAAAGTACATAATTATGCTGCAAAATGCACAGTTATGTGTCAGTTCATGTAACAACATGCAGTAATAATACATTATTTGTACACATGATCATTTCCTCTTTTTGTACACATGAATATTTCCTCTTATTTGTACACATGATTATTTCCTCTTATTTGTAAACATGATTATTTCCTCTTATTTGTACACATGATTATTTCCACTTTTTTGTACACACGATTATAATGTTATTGATCCACAATGAAATATTTTAAATGATAATCATACAAAAAAATAGTTATAATTATGTTTGTAACTGAAATTGAAACATTGTATCTAGTGTCTTCATCAGTTACAAAAGTAAGTAAGTAAATTATAAATTCATATTCATTTACTAAAAATACAAAACATACGCAAATTGAAAACTACAACAGGTTATTGAAAATTACTCCGTGTCTACTGTAAAACCAATTTAATTCAACATACATGAATTTTCTTGTATTTCTTAACTGAGGATACAATAAGAAACCGATGCTGCATTAAAAATATATTTATCAAACATATTCCAAACACTATTAGATTAATAAATTATTATTCTTACCTGTATAAAAACATGATGTATCCTCATACATCTTGCAGACTTGTTTCTCATTCAGTGTGTACTTGTACAGAGCAGTGTCAGAAGTAATATACAGGTCTCTCAGGTGGCAGTGAATACCATCTATGTTGTAACTGAAGCTTCCTTCCTGTCACCAGCTTCCGGTTCTTTACAGTAATAAACTTGACCGCATGCGTGACACTATCACCCACAGTCACAGCCACCGCACTGGGCGTGCTCTTACACATATCCCATGGCCAGGTAGTCACACTACAGTGACTCACCACCTGATACTGCTGGGCAAGTAGCTTTACATTCTTATTATTGTTGGCTGCCATCAGGACCTGTCCATCCGTGGGAACTGAGATGGCTGTGATATAGCATGAGGTGGAATCATTAAACATTCTCACATTATGTATAGACTTCCCCTTAACAATAAAAACCTTGTTTGGATTCTTATTTAACATCAATGTATGGGTACTGTGGTCAATCCTCCCGAGACCAGACAGTTTGGAAAAGTACTGTACAATGTCACTGTTAGGCTGGAATTTTATTGAACTTTCAACCATAACAGAGTTCTTGTTCAGAAAAGTTTCAGACTGTTCTATTTATTCCTCGCATTTCCTGGTGGCTATGAAGGATAGTTCAATCTTGATTTTAACGCTTATGTCCTGTATTGCATCACGAATTTGATTTAATTCTTCCCTGAGTATTATGCATTTGTCAACATCACTTTTGGAGGAGGCTTGCAGTTTGGTTAGAGTATCTTTCATATCCTTCAGTGTCTTCTGTTCAATCTTATCTAAGGCTGCATTTATTTGTCGGCGAGTTTCCTGTATGGTGTGTAACTGCTCATAAAATGAACTTTGCGGAGACCGCAAGCTAGCCTCCTGGTTGTCTTGAAGTTTCTTCATTTGTTCCAGAATAGTTTGGATAGAAACTGACAGTTGTTGAAGGTCTAGACTCTATGGACTGACTTTTCCCTTTTTCGGATATAAGAGTTACCTTTTGGTACTGTCTTAAAGAAAATGATAAAAAAATACTTAAAATTATTTAAAATACTAAAATACATAAAAAATACAGTTTTTAATATGAAAATCTTAAAATAATTCGGTCCACAACATGCTTTAACCTACAAATATCTCTTTATATTTAAATCCAAAACCTAAGTCTTCATATCAGAGAAAAATCAATGGAACACTTACAAAGGATGCTTATTACTACATACTTTTTTATAATTATTGTTCATAAACAAATTAATGGTTATCTATAATAAAAACCTTCTGCTAATATTATCAATTTTTTCAAGCTCAAGTTTGTATTTGGCTGTGATTAAGGGATGAACAATTGGTGCAGCACAGCTCACTGTGGTTATCACACAACATTTTCAGATTTTCTATTTTATGGACATCACATTTCAGAAGAAAATCTTCCACCTTCTTGGTCACTGGCCATTTCTTTATATCTCCTCAACTACAAGGGGCATGTTTTGTAAACAACTGGCTGTGCATGTGCAGTAAAACTTAACACACGATTCGCAGTAGAAATCAGCTGTTTTATCAAGTTTCTTGTCTTCATACGTCGTTTCTTAATGCGTATGATTTATTTTGCGGAAGGTCACGACGATCTAGAATAAAGGATTTAATATGTGAAACAAAACGGTTGAAAATAACTGAAATCAGGGCGGTGTGAGGAATAACAAAAACAACTGTCCTCTCAGATATATATATTTGTTCGCAGTTTTCATATACTTAACAGCTTAATACAGTTACGAATTGCAAATACGTTGCCATTTTAATTACTACTTTATCACAATCAAGTGCCTGTTTATAGAGAAATACACAAGTCATATGAGAAGTCTTTTCTAACAAATGAACAAGCATTTGAAAACGGTCACTTGTGTTCAGTCTTTTAAGGATCTACGTGCTGATATATATGAACACAAAGCGTAATATTAACGTTGTTAGTTACTTTTATGATATGAGTGTAAACGCATTCATGTATCGCGCAAGCAACTGCTACATCTTAACCATGGGTGTCTGTATATTGAAGTAACAGGAAATGTCTTAAACATTTAAAACTGATGTATTGTTTTCAAAAATATACAACAACAGGACAAAGATGTTTGGAAAAAATATCTCTTCTGATCGTCGACCCCAGGCCCATGTGCCGTTTTTCAAATTTACATTTTAGTTCAACGGTCTATTTGAAGCATACATTAGCAGCATTCATAATCATACGATTGCTATTTTCTGTTTTCAATGTTTTTATTATACAGTTCAAAACCAGGAGCTGCACGTTTTAGTGAATATATTTCTTCCATAACGTATGTTATAACCAGTTAAATGGCATTTTATAAAGAATGTTTTTTTATCATTTTCACCACACATGCAGTCAGGATTTAGATTACCCGTAATACGAATTTCGAAAACGGTCAACCCTTCATCGAAAATCATGGTGGTCGTTTAACATGGTAAATAGGTATAACATGTGTATTAAATTTATGTTTTATAAATAAATTGAATATATCAACGTTGGCTCCTGCTTGTTCGTGCTATTTTTCATGTGATGCTTATCTATGTTTCTAAAAGTTTAAATATATTTATTAACTCCTATGTAACGACCATATTCAATTGCACTCAATGTTTCCCGAGTTATTGTCATTAACCTTTGGTGTTTTTGTAGTTTTATTGCCAATGACATCATGCATAATACATTTCGTTTCATCGATCTTATAGTGTTTTCGTTTTCATGTTCCAATTTAGCGCTTTTAACAAGTCAATCCTTTAGGCAACAAAGGTTTTTGTTTGCTGAGCACATTGTTTTAGATTTGTATTGAATAAATACATGCAATTATATACTGTCTGTAAACGTCATACCATTTGACAATCACAATACGGTACTTTTGATTGATGTATTTATGTATTTCTGTCTATGAGTATGAAACTATGGAAAAATCGTATTGCTTACACGAAACAATGACGGGGCATTACATACGCCATACCACAACATCTCGGTAAGTCAGATTCATATATCAAATAGAGAAAATCACATGGTTGACGTTTGTTTTTCGAATCGCTTTCGCATCCCCCACATCCGGGTTGATCAGAGATTAATACAGGTTTACCCGCAGTTTGTCAGTCTGTCCGTGGGAAGAATTTATGGATCCTGCGATAACTTAAAAAGTACTTTGAAGATTTTTCATGCAGCTCAAAATTGTGGTTCATATTTTAACAGAAATAATTGAATTCTCAATTTGGATCCTGCAATGTCTAAACAGTACTGCTAGGTCGATGAAACCTGTGGACATCCTCGGGGAAATCCTCTTCACTTTCCGACAACATTGACTCAGTAAAAAACCTACATCCATCATACATGTTGTGGAATAATACACAACGGTTCACAAAGAATTGAGAGTGAAATCTATTATAGTTTTACGCAGATTCTATACAAATCATAAATAACACATTAGCATACCAGGAAACTGGACGGCGTTTTCTGAGAAATCTATTGTTTGTTATCTGAGAAATATTTGGTTCGTTTCAAATAACTGACGTAATAACTTTAGTTCAATAGACATTATTGGTATTTGTTTGTGTCGCAGATATCGCCTATTTGAATCCATTGACAAACACTGTCACGGTATTCGGCACATTCAGCAAGCACACTTTATTTCTAAAAAAATGTTGCCTAATGTCGATGCTTTTAACCTAAAAAGCGTTGATATATCATACTGAAAAATAGATCATGCCAAATGGAGTTGAAGTATCTTATATGAATATTAATCAGCAGGGGGCAATAATTTAATTATCTTTTCAAATCATTTGTGGGACATTTATTTTCGTTGATGTCGTCGGCTTACCAATCCACGCAATTAAAACCAACTCATTGAGAAATGATAGGCGCAAATTATTTAAAAAAAATCAGAATGTACATGTCCAAGACCATATTATTTTATGAGTATAATGTATAACAAAACCTAGCTTAATCATTTTTGCAATTGCTATCCTGTGTAGTTCATTAATACCCTGAACACGTATTGGATTGTATCATTCCTTGTAGTGAGCGATTAATTTTAGACGCATTTATAATAGATGGCATGTTTTGACAATGGCATGTGTTTTGGCCTTAACGGTAAACTTATCCTTTTCAACTTATCAAATATGCCATGTGCCTTTCCATTGTGATTACCCCAGAAGTTGTGTCCAATAATTTATGTGCAATGTGTAATATTTATGATTTCGATTGTTGAAGATCCCTTTCATAAGAAAATGCTTTGAATTAACCGTCCTAAGGGGGCTACCACAGCTTAACAAGCATTTACTTCGTGTGATATTGTATTTTTGTCTTCTGTTGGCATGTGGCATAAATAAAAAACAAGCGAACACGTTTTTTTTCCTGATGATAGTTGTTTTGTTTCTTTTTTCATTTATAATTGTTAACCAACCAAATATAAGATACTTAATAAATACTATTCGCGAAACCATTGTGTTCTAAAAGTATAACACAGGCAATATGACACAAACCTGTATACATCGAACTACAGAATTCTTCATTTAGAAAAAATGTTTGTTTTCAAATGCCAAATTTAATGCATCTCTATATTCAAACGCTGAAAGTATATTCTTGGTCGAAAGTCCCTTTAAGATAAAACTCCTTCCGAGCCATCATTTAGGAACATGAACGACTCAGATTTATATTGCTAGAAGAGTCAATCGGTTTCTGATGTTCAATTAAACAGTTTACGCCTATTCAATTAAAGATGGTCTGTATCAAAAGCCAATGGCTTATTGAAAAGCTCTCGAGTCCAATTGATTAGAAGAACCGTTACTTGGTATCTTAGGTGGAGATCTAACCAACGCATCCACAGTTGGTATTGAACCCTTGACCTACCGGTCGCTAGCGGTAATAATTTCCATAACACCACGGCGACCTCATGTCATTTTTATGCTCATGCTGTCTAGCTCTCTGGATAGTAAATGAACGAAGCTCTTGAGGGCATTTTCGCACTGAATATTCCCTTAAGCTACATGTATATTAACAATGTTCTTGTTTATTGCATGAATTATAATATAATTGTATTTTATATTTATTAATTCTGCGTTAATTAGCAATATTGCGATATTTAAGCCACTGTTATAAGAATTATTTATCTGCCTAGCATTCACGAATAGAAATGGAGCGGACCTGGTGACGTTATTGTATCAGATTTTTAAGATAAAGGTCAGATATTGTTAATATTTCGTTTCATTTATGTTTCAAGAAGTATTAAATGAAAAAGTGACAACAGCAAACGTTTTCAATTTTATATGAATATATGTTCCGCTAAATAAAATAAAGCACATTGACAACATTGATCTTAGTATATTTTTTAATTTAAATAATCTTTACTCCAACAAATTTACATCTGTTTAAAAAAGAAATAAAATAACAACATGTATATTTCCAAGTTTTTCTAAAAGATAGGGGTAGGCTTATGCAAAAAGGTCGACATGCATACTTTCATGTATACATATTAACATTACTGTAAAATTAGTATTATTTTGGGACATTAATTGTTGTTGATTGTATTTATTGACCGTTCCACGCATTAGACACAAATATATCGAAAATGACCGAAACAAATTTCTTATTCTTTTCCAAAATCAGATACCACGAATAAACGTGTCTACAAAAACGTCATTGTTGAAAAAACGACATATCATTCTGACGAATATAAATTATTTTACAGTAATGCTTATGTTATTGGTCACTTAAAATGTGTGTACGTGGATCACGAACGCTCAATACATATCATATAAAAATTATGTGCTTCAGTGTTTTTTGTAAAAAAAATAATCCCAATGAATAACGCGAATCTCACTTGAAACATAAAATTAATTGTGCATTGAACGGGTTCAACTGACTGCTAAGGTGCATCAAATTTAGACGACAGTTTTGGTTTACCATACGAGCAAATACGTACGATGAAATCAATTAATGCAAGAAACAAAGTATTGTGATATGCAATGCAATAGAGATATTGCAAAATTAATGTTGATCAGCAATGTTATACTGTTCTTAAGCATATCATATTACAGGAACAAAGGGGATTTATTTTTTTAGTTTTACAAATACTATTGTACTACTACATTGTAATAAAACCAACACATATTATAAGTTGTCCTCCACTTAAACAACAACGAAAACTATTAAGACGAACTATAACCTCAAGATCAAAAGCTATGACTCTAACAGCATTTCAAAACGCGTTGCATTACTATAAACATTGACATGATTAACAACAACATTTACATAAATACAAACACCAACAACACAAAGACCAACACACCAGAAGAAAAATGAACGACAACACAATAAAAACAACAATATAACGACAACATAGCTAAAACACACAAGACCAACGACAACATCAACAATAAACATAACAGATACTTTTAATTCTTCTATTGCTTCTTTAACTTCTAACATCACCACCACCATCAAAACCACCACCACCTCCACCATCACTACCACCTTCACAACAACCATCACCACCACCATAACCACCACCATCATCACCACCATCTCCACCATCTCCACCACCAAAATTACTACAACAACTACCATTATCACAACCCTCACTACCGTTATCACTAGCACCATCAACCACACCATCTCTTCCATCATTACCACCACAATCACAACAATCATCAACACTATCACCATGACTAGCATCATCGTTTTAACACAATTTGAAACAACAAAAAAAACAGCAACATCAACACCACCACTATGACCAACATCACCGGCATCAACAAATAGAAACACCACAGCACACAGAACAACACATACATGAAGCAAAAGGAACAACAACAACATCATCAATAACAACACTATAACAACAACTTGGGCTTCAACACAAAGAAAAACACCAAGCACAACAAGAAAAATGACAACACCTACTTCTTATACTACTACTACTTCTTTCATTACCTCCACCACCGCCGTCACCACCACCATCATTACCACCACCACCAACACCAATACTACCGCCACCACCATCAAAAACAACGACAGTACCCCCATCACTACTACCACCATTACCACCACCACCACAGTCACTACCCCAATCACTACTACCTCCACCACCAGCTCCTTAATCACTACTACCATCACCACTACCACCACCGCCATCACTTCAACCGTCACCACCATCAACAGCACCATCACCACCACCATCATCATCAGTTCCACCATCACCATCAACATTTCTATCAATGCCTCAACAACCACCACCATTGCATTAACACAATGAACAACAAAAAGAAAATATACAACACCAACATCAACACTATCACCGCCACCACAGACAGCAACTACTTTTTCTACTAATGATACAAAGAGATGAAGAAAAAAAAAAGAAATGGGCAATGAAGAACAAGAAGAATACGAGTAAAAAGGAGCAAAATAATAAAATTGAATTAATGATAGAACTTATAATATATAACATCGAATTCATCTAAAATAGTAAACAAGTAAAATAAACATAAAACTGATTTACTTAGTCCACGATCGGCCATTTTCGCCGAAGGAAATCGTGGGTTATATGAACCAAGGACTTACCTCACGTGTGTGAGATATATACGACACTTGTTCCTGTCTCTGATTGGTCGAAAGGAGAAAGCTGAATAATATGTATTTAATACATTACTAATTTTGTCAACCATAACAATACACACGGAGAAAACCATGTGAGTCTATCTTTGTGAAAACCTTGCTTATGCATGCGCGTTAAGTGTCGGTCCATATAAGCCTCTACAATCCGTACGCATACAGTGACAGAAGGCGTTTTCCAGAAATTATATAAGGGCTTTTAAATCAGATATTCTAAAAGCGGGAAGAATAACAATGCCCCCTTTCTTCATGATAATGCTTAAGATGAAACATTAACGTTCAAAAGTAGTATATTCTTCATAGGACATTTGTGCGTAGAGATTTAACAATAATGTTTTAGTTTTCAAACGAGTGAGATGCAAATTGGAACACCATCGTCTCATTTTTGTCGTTTTTGTCTTTTCGATGCTCCAATCCCCCGAACATAGCGCAGCTGTGCCTTTCCGGATCAAACTGTGCGGTAACGCATGGCGGTACAGTCTGACTAGTACTGATGGTCGCGCATGCGATGACACTTTGAATATAAGAGACTGTACCGATCCGAGGAATCGACATTGTGATGAACTTGACAGGCTTGAAGAATTAAACATGCAAACTACCGTTGATAATACAAACATAATACAATATTTATTGTGCATGTGTTCGTAATAATCTTGCTTCATGAACAGTAAGAAACAAACTGAACCAAGTGTGCTTGTGTAAAGTTTTGAATATCATTACCAGTTACTGTCGGCACCTAACGTTAAACATAGGTAAATGATTTAGATTAAATATTTAAACAAGCTTTTATGGTTTTTCTAACTCGTCCGGGCGACCCAGGGCTTTTTCTTTACTAATTATTTACTTACGTGATTTCCTTGAGGGGAGGCAGCCTTTAATTTGGAGATGGCAAAATGTAGGGGCTTCTCGTTTTGGGTTAGCCCGAATACGGACATAATTATAGACCTTGCGTCAGTCCCAACTGGATTGCTAGAGGCGCTACAACTGATTAAAACGTATATTTTATATTTTGCAACGATATTTTGACGTTCAACTAAGTATAACAGACACATTTGAAAAGATTGCAGGCATATGCATGCTAAATGTCGACAATCACGAATGATGTAAGTCCAAACGTTTGGTAATAATGTACTTTTGGCAAAGCTTATATCAAGTCGATTTCGTGAACAAAAATAGTTATTTTGAAGAAAACAAACTTGGCAAAAAACCTTGAAATCAAACACGTTTCAATTTTAAGTCTAAATGTCTCGATACGTGTATTGTTCTGTAACATCCAAATATCCAATAGAATACTTAGATGTCACATGTAATAATGAATTATATCATTTGAACAAAACAACACCGATGTGCAGCATTATTTCTAGTGTTCTTTACTTTACTAGCGATGACCACAATGAATTTGAAATCTTACAGAATACACGTTTTTACTTGGTTAAGCAAATTCAAATCCTGACCGTCTTTTACCCCATTACGTTGATGCTGTGGAAAGAATGGTTCTCATTAAGGAAAGTCGTGAAACTGCTACTTATTTACTTAGCACGAGATGCAACTCTCTCAAACAAAAATATTTTACAGACCCTATATTATCATTTAAACGGCTTCTTACTGGCCCTGTACCGTGTGATACAGGGTGAACACATTAATATTTGCGAGACCGTACATTGAACTCAATTTAAATTAAGTCCTCAGTATCAAACCGTGTCAGTAAAAAGCCGTGTAAATAATTTATCTTACCGAGTACAATACTTACTCCAGCATGAATTAAAGGTAAATAGTAAGCTATATTGTATGTTTTGTTTTCTTCTCTGATTTCATTTATCACTACTCAATTGATATGAACGTATACGACTCTTATATAAAAACATACACGATCAGCATTCGGATTTGATTAGCCAATTTAAATCGAGTAATCTGCAAAAGTTAAGATAACATAGTTTTCGGTGTCATTAATAAGCCAAATCGTGATACTTACGATCTTAATTGTTTTAATATATATTACTTTTAAGTGCAAGTTCAAATAATACAAATTATATTTCAGATGCAATAAATAGGAATGACAAACGCGTGAACGCAATATAACCCATGACAGTTCTTATGATAGTTTAAAGAGTTTGAACATTTCAATCATCAAGCTGAGAAACACCCAAGTAGCAAACGGTATCGCTAAGTAAACTTGGAAACTTGTTTTTCTCAATATGTAAGCGACTTTATTTCGCATTAGATACATGTACGTGTATTAATGTAATGCTTAGAAATAAACATTTTCGAGCAAAATAATATTATAGCAGTTGATATATTTGTGGTTTCTGTCGCAAAGGTTTCTTACATTTGTCTGCATGCAATCGACTAGCGTCGACTTTCAGGACATGTTGAAATAATTGAAATTCGACTTTGATGTGGTTCGAAAAGCATGTAGCATTAAAAACATTGATTTTTAGAGATGGCTTTTTCATCAACTGCCACCTTCGTCCATCTCATACACCCATTCATCTAAAATCAATCCATATACCAACCAATCTGTTCTTCAACCAATGCCCCTTACTAAACGTATTCTAAACCTTATGCATACATATATAAATATATATATCGGTCTATCCATTAGTCATCCATCCGTAAATTGTTTGTCCTTCAAAAATATGTGCTTATCTCTTATCTATCCAATAATCAATCCATCTCCCCCATCCATTTATCCATCCATACAACCCTCCATCCATTGATCCATTCAACCAGTCAGCCAGCCATGCATTTATCCATCAATCTATTAGTCCATCTCCAACATCCATCAGGTAAACTACTGAAGTCAGTCCATCTTTCGATCTCATGCAGCTCTGAAAACATTCATATATTTTATCTTATTGCCCATCAATATATTCTTTAGTCCATACATTTTCAAGAAAGCCTTTCCTTTCATCAGTCTTGTCATACTTACCAGATTTGGAAAAAATAGTTGCGCATCACTAGAAGAGCTGACTGGAGTTATTCTCCAAAGACTTATCCAGTTTTCACCAACTTTGCACTAAATCGCCTTCTCGACCGCTGCGCCGGACGTTTCGTAGATTCCAACTCGTGTCACATGCACTTTGTTTTCAAACATGAACTATCATGAGAGATAAACACAATACTTCGCCTCGATTATTCACATTGATATACATGTACACATATTTCATAAAAACATAATATTCTTGACCACTTTTTAACGCAATTTTAAAAACATATGTAGGATAACAATAGCGTTTTTTAGTACCTACACATATTGCAGATTTAAAAGCGACTTCGGCTGCCAGACTGCTCCGTCATTCACACCTTTGAGATTTGATGCCCTATATCTGAAATATTTTTTGGATAAAAATTGAATTGTATAATATATAAGAAATATGCCCATGAGTATCGAAACATTATACATACATACATACATACTACAATGTCAGTCGTGTGAATAGCATGTTAACAATGTAGACAACAGTCACATTCATGTATTATAAAACTATTTTAATTACACAAGAAAAGAAATGGTTTTCCTCTAAGGGTATATATTTACAGACCTTACTCTTTGACTTTATGAGATTTAAAGATCCTGTTGGCTAGTCACTGTATGGCATCAACTTATTTGTTCAGCGCTTTGGTTAACTGGTAACACTTTCAAGGTCAAAATTGTTCATTACCTGCATCAGCCTAGTTTAAGTAACTCCTTCGAATTTTGCAAACAAATGTCGTAGCATCTATTCTATCAAAGACCGCGCATGCCATTGCTCGTAAAGTTTTGTAACGTGTATTTACTCATGCATGTTATGGTATTAAGTTTGGTTCAAGTGTAAGATTCGGTGCGCCTTCTTACCGACTGTAACACCCTATGCTTTACATTGATCCTGCCCAGGCGAAGACCCCTGCTTATGTATGTATGTTTAATGTTTTGTTGCATTCTTCCTGAAATAAGCTACTAAATGATGTAACACGAATGTTCATTCCAATGCTCTGATGACATCATAAGTTGTATTATTTCATTATTCGATCAGAGTTAACAATAAAGCTAGGCCGTTATTCATAGGGAAATCTGAACCTAACTTTCAAACACATTGTTGTTCGTGGAGTCTATAGTTTTCTGCTTACAACATGAGGTTATCTGAAACAGAGTGTTATAATTCACTAGTTTTAAACATTTCCATGTAAATTACATCATCGCAACAAAGCCGAAGACTTAAGGAATTTCGTATATTCAGAAGTTTTCTAAAGAGCTTGATGAATACGGGCCATGACGGTCTAGTTCGATGTTACCTCTAAATATTCGAAAAAAACGTATTCCAAAAAAACAATGCAAAGTAAAATTGAAGTAAAACTGAAAATTCCAACAGCTTTTCGGATAAAGCAGTTATTTGCTGCTAAGAGCTCGTCTTTCGGTAGAGGAATCGAAACCTTGCATTTGCTTTCATAACTACAGTTAACATTCCGATGAAGAAGATACACTGGATGAACCAAGACAAGTTGTGTTTAAACTGAATTCGCCAAATATTAAAAGGGACGTATTATTTTTATCAACCAACCAATGGCAGCCCATTATTAAGGAGCGTTTTTGTATTCGAGATAAGTTTTCTGATATTTATATGGAAGAATTATCTATGTCAAACAATAATATATTTATAATACTAGTAACTGCCTTTAAAATGCAATGCCATACATGTTTTATTTGATATATAATTGCAGAAGACTAATTATAAATCCTTCTGAAAAAAACACGCGCAAAATGTGCATGACTTAGTGTAAAACATCAACTAAAGTATGCATGTTATATCGATATGATCGGTATCGTTTACAATACATTTTTCTGGGTTAATGTTTGATCATACAAATACATATTTTACTGTAAAAACATCTTTTTTATATAAAGTTTCGTCATACATTTAATACTACAGAAAAATGAAATACCCTGTAACTTCCGATGACTGCCAATTAATACCGCTAACCCTTTGCTGCAATGATCCATCAGCTGAAAATTAACATAATGAACACGATTGAGATAATATATCAAAAAAATGTCATTTGCTGCAGTATGAGTGTTTGGGTAAATGAGCTTCTTTCCAGAAAACCTGGGCTTAATCTAATTACGTAAAGTGTCGCCTAAGATAAGCCTTGCCGTCCGCATAGGCTAATTAGGGACGACAATTTCTGCTTTTATGGTAATTTGCATTCAAAGGAAGTCTCTTCTTAGCAAAATCCAATTTAGTCGGAAAGTGACGTCCCTGATTAGCCTGTGAGAAATGCACTGGCTAATCTGAAACGACACTTTACGCAAATGCTATTAGCTCAATTTCCCAGATCGAGGCTTAAAGTCAAAACTGGTTATATACTCATATTGAAGAGTAAATTAATTGATGCTTACCCTACGCCCAAAAACTTAAGGTCCAGTCTAAGAATCAATAATAGCCGCATAGTGACATAATGTAATCATACAGAAAACACATGATTGAGGCAAGATGGTCGCTAAATCGACGAAAGCAACTATTGAACATTATTTGTAGATTTAAACATGAAACAATATGACATGCAAAACAAAAACAGAATACATCACGTGTTCCTGTCGTGAGAACATTTTGATTAGACAATTACATTTTACTCAGATTACTATGCGATCAAATCGTCTTTCTTTTTGTTCAGGTTAATGTTATATCGTTGTTTCTTTTTATGATATGTGTTACATCGTATACCTTATCCCAGTACAAGCCCCTCGACTTTGTACACATAGTGCATTCAGAAAAAATCTGAATAGTATATACCTATACTTTATTATGGTTTAATCTAAATTAGTTCAAATGGACCACTAATGCAACATGTGATGATAGTTATTATTGAATAGATACAGATTCTGCGGCTACTTACATTGCTCTCCGCGTAATGAAATAGTGTTTACCAAAAGCTTGTGATTAGATACTGCGAACTCAACACGATAGACACGTAAATAGCATGAGGAATTCTAAAATAAGACTTTAAAAATTGGCATTTTGAAATAAACATACCGGGTCAACACATTCAACCATCTTTCCATCCACCTGAAACGTAATTAAGGGAAGTTAAATAGACTTTCAGAGAATATTTATGCGTTATCAGAAGAACTGTACTTTTAAAATCATGAGGCGCAAATAAATCAAACAATTTAAATATCGGCATTTTAAAATATTGTCCTTTACCCTTTACGTTTGTCCATGCACACACTTCGTCATGATTGGTCATTATCGGCTAAGATACTACTTTAAAGTACCCCGGGGTACGGGGGTACGGAAAATATACTTAAAAGTATCCCGGGGTATAACCGTTGGCCTTTAAGCATATTTTCCGTATTCGAGGTAAATTGAAGGACACTTAAAGGTACCCGGGGTTCTTTTAAGCTGTACCTTAGCCGACAATGACCACATGTGTAAGACATCAATTTTATCGATTGATGAAACTAATGTGCGACCTCCTAAAAGAAACTTACCACAACGTGTGGGACGTTTTGTATGGCATTTGTTATAACGTCTGGTATATAGCCCCATATAGGAACATGACGTTTCTGGTCATTGTAGCACTGTATGGCCCTTTCGCTGCCGGCCCTGGATTTAAAATAAATATATAATCGCTTCGGCCATACCTCACGGCCGAACATGAACTAGCAAGAGAAATACACATTAGTGGTATGTGTTGATTTACAGTAACACACGTGATGCATAAATACAGAATATACTTGAAATAACTATACGCATGGCAAAGACAATGTGTGAAGAAATATCGAAGTATTTAGTTATTAATAGGACATGTTCACATTATTTGTTTAATGTCATTTTATATTTTTACTAACACACATATCATTACATGTATTTGGAATATAATAAATATTTATAATAGCAAGACAAAAACGTGAATACACATTATTGCTTTACCAGGATTTGCACTTTGAAAGAAATGTGAACTGATCTACCATTACACCATTTGATTGAGTATTTTTTTTGTTAATCGTTTTTTAAGTGCTATATAGACGAACGACACAAACTATCAATACATAGCGTTACAAACACTTTAATATTTTACCGATTTCAATCGATTGTTTTCCATAAACTAACTGATACATTTAACATGGTTTAAAGTAAGGAGTTTTCGCTTGTTGAATATAATGTATGACTCCGTGTTTAACCTTTGATGACAATCCACGATTAGCGATTTTTTGACGGTGATTGTATGATTCTATGATTCCATCTGTTTTATTCTTTTTGACAATTGTCGTTTAGGTAAATATGTGAATAAGTCCCTTAAATAGCATATATTTTAGGTAATACTTACATGAACAGCATTATGATGTTCGGCCATCTACACGCTATTGTCGTTAGGACCTTCTAGATTTGTTGACGCTCATTTGCAATAAATACAAATGTTGAAAAAACAGTCACGTGTTAAGAAAGTGATTAGCATTCGAGGTTAACATAGAAAAATAATACCCTGAGAAATAACGTTTGGTCTTTGAACAAAATACAGGATGAGGTTTAATAATTTAAGTTATCAAATATTCAAGTATATTTTATTTAAGTTGTAAGTCTTACACAAAATGCATTTAAGTGTAATACCCTGCATGTATGACAGAGAAAACCCATTGTGATTCACTTTTTTGTTTCTGAAACTGAACAAACGTCTGAACAAATTAATAATTGTAATTAAGGAAAAACCGCAGCGTTTTGTTTTCGATTTTTTTGTTAAACCAAAAATACTCCTAAGAGTATTACCCTCCGGTCGTCGAAGCTGCCCTTAAAGCTCTCTGTCCATCGGTCCGACGTCTGCAAGTCCTTTGATGTCTTAAAGGTACTGACGAAACTTGGATGAAACTAAAAGCTATTATAGCTGGCAAAATGAGGAATATGCACAAACCCTTATTTCACATTGGTCGAAAGAACTGATTAAGATTTCCCACATATAACAAATGTTAAAATGATAATAACTTTAAAGTAAACATACCATCATGAAACTTGTTAATCACACTCAGCTAAAATTGTCCCGTATTTATGTCTGTCGATTTATTCCTTTGGTCACCCATTCGTCTGTCTGTCCGTCGGCCAAAAAATATGACATAATTAGAAGAGTACATATCATAAAGCTGGATATTGCGATCTCTCATCGAATACTGATGATTATTGAACCAAACACGATGTACGTATAAAGGACAATGTGTCCTTTTTTAGATTTTTAACGTCAGCTCACTGTTTTAAGAAATATATTTTGTTTACTTGTTAATAGCTCAACAACTGCATACAATATTATAATGAAACTTGCTTTTAATGAGTTACGCGTCATGTATGCAGATGTGATATGGCATTTTAATGTTTATCATCAATATTATTACAAGGAGTTATCAAATTTCTCGAAATTTACACGAGGAATAATGATGGAAAGTAAACGCATAAATAGCAATGTGACAGTAATGTGTATAATATTTTTCATCATAGGCCACTCGACCTTTGAATGTAAAGAAACGACTATATGATATGATATATGGATATTTGGTTTTATTAAGAAAACATGTTAAGTGTATATTTAATGGGCAATGTGGGCGTTATGCACATTTGCTATTTAGTTTGACGTTTGGCCTTACCGGTAGCGGACTGCTACAATGTGGCAATACTGTCAAAGCCTTGTGTTTTACTCGTGTTATCATATACAAATAAATCGCACTAGCGAATAAATCATTTGGGAAAAAAAGAGATATAGCTCTTTATTATGTTGAATAAGTGTATAACCTTCTTCTATTATGTAGTAATTTCCGAGGTCTAATGTCCAATCAGCCGAAGCCGTCGCTGATATTGAGCAGGTTGACAGATCTCCATCCACGGCAAGCGCCGGGGAACTTTAACTAGCTGTGTCCGTTTTAGAAGCGTTCTTTCCAAGTGCCACATTAAAAACTGCAGATACAATTAATCCTGCAAACTTGTGAACGCAATTATACTTTTATCATACACCGCGTAGGTTTGTGTTTTGATAACACTTGGCTGGTGACTTTAGGTAAGCGATATCAGACTAGAGGTGTCCAATATGTCGTTAGACATGATATATAGAGAGTACATGGCTGTTACTTTTGATATCATGAGATATCAGACAAGCATGTTGTGCCATTGGAAATGTCGAGGCTTGCCGAGCCTTATCGCACGACTTTAAGGCATGTTTACAACATTGTGAATAGAAAACGCTCAACAGAAACACAAAGTGTGCATTCAAACGGATTCTAAATAAGCATTACCAGTTAAATTATAAACTAGTAGGTTTTTGATCGACTTTTTACACCATGGGATTATGAAATACTGACGATTACTCTTCAGAAATTTGAGTTGAATTTTTGTCGCGTTTGAGATTCCGGTTTGCATTGAATTTTAAGAAACGAACGCAAAATTAAATACAATTATTTCTTTATTTTATAAAACATTTATTGTGTTTTGTAGCAATAAAAATATGTTTCATGGCGTTTTCTCAAGCTATGATGTAGATTTATTGTGAAAGTTGTTAAAATGTAATGGCATCTTTGTTAAAAAAATGTATATAGTACAATAAATTGGGGTCCTTTGTTTCAAACGCAACAAACGTGCCAGCTAAAAAATGAATGACAATTGAATTATCTAGAAGTTTATTAAAGTGTGTTCATTTTAAGGCAGTATTTTTAAATAATTCATTGACGGCTGAATGTTAATATTAACAATAAACTCTTGGATGGCGAATGTTTAAATCGTTTAGTTTAAATCGGCGTAGTGGATATGGTGCCCGCGCAGCGAACGGGATGCCACGGTTCGACCCACTGTGAGGGCGTTTTAAGATATACCCATAATTCACCAAGTACTGGTGTAAAACAAAAAACTAACGGACTGGAAAATGTTTAAATAAGCCTTTGGTTTTCAATGCAATCGAGCTTAAATAAATAGGTTTAAACTAAACTAAATTGTATAAATTAAATTACATGTTTCTTTTTTAACAAGGACGTATCCTAATTTTTTCAGGTACTATTTCGCGACTGTTTTTTGTCAGAACTGTCGATGATCATCTCTATTTTATTAATCGATTTTAAACATATATCCAAGATCGATTTTGTGTTAACTTTGTAACGTCATTCCTACAACAATAGTTCCACGTAGACTTACGAATAATAAAACAAAGCAGATAAGCATGATAATCACACATGTGGGCGGGATTAAACTGATATAACCGGTAAGGGACATAATAATTTTTTTAAATGGGTGAAGTTAATAAGTGTTATCGGTCAGGTGTATAATAATTGTTTGTTTTTTTAAATCGGGTCAGTATCCGCAATATTATTGTGCATGCACTCGTTGCATAATTAAAAACGTGATTGACCATATGCCCTTTGTATTTTGCTATTGACCTGTAACTATATATTCCGATACTCTTATGTAACTTTATACATTATATATCAAATTATACTTAATGGAAAGCTCAAAAGTTATATCACATTTTAAAAAACTTCATTTTGTCTGTATAATTACTTTTTTGTTTTAAACTCCACGTGCAAAAAACTATCGAGTTTTTTTGCCAAGGCTTATTCAACCTTTAAGAGACAAGTGGCGGGGTTCTTCAGATGGTGATTTTGAAGACAAAAAGGGCATTTTCTTTTAGCTTTTGAGATTTTGTACATGCTTTTAATTTTCTAAATTATAAAACATTTATCAAATACTTTGCCACAGATGCTAAAGTATATTATGCTCAAAATTTGTTAAATGAAACTAGATGGTAACATAAACAAAAAAGCCTTAAACTTTGTCACTTTTGTTTTCAAAATTTGGTCAATTGTGGACCCCCTTAAGTCCGAAAGGTAATTGGGGTAGGCTGACTATTATCGTAGCACGTCTTTTTCCCGGACGACTCAAACATGTGAATTGGAATATAAGTTATTTAAATTAAGCAATTTATAACATGTTACCTCATTAGTTACATATGACATCATTTATTAAATGGTCCATTTAATGAAAACAATGAGCAATGGCTTTTACTGGAAAATACTCCTGTTTGGGGAATGACATGAATAGTAATTAACTGTTCTCATACGTTTAGAAAAATTGCCATTTACCAGTTAATACGTAGACAAACGCATGAACGAAACAGAAACTTGGTATTGAAACAATTCATATTTAATGCAATATGCCATTTAAACAGGGTATACAAGATATGCTGGAAGGTTGTTTAACTTTAAAAATACAAATATTTAAAATGTTTAAGCAAGTATATTTGTTAATAACATTAATTTATAACATCGCAATTGCCTTTTAATTAGAGACAGCACACAATACATAACATTTACTTAAGTGTATTTGCAGAAACAAACTCTTCATCCCCATGTGTTACAAAATGCCTATCACTATAAAGCATGTTCCTACACGCTGCACGTCCATTATGATCGTTTGGTTACTGGTCCGTTATATTTTCCTCTCTTCCCTCAGATGTTCATGTAACACATTAAGAGAATGGCGATCTTTATACACCTCTTCTGAAAAAAGACAAATACCCATGAATTCATGTTAATAATGATTGATTATTATGAGTGTTTTGTTTGGAAACTCTAGTATGTTTCCTGTCAATGCATAACATTTTTTATTTAAAGAGAAAAAACAAAGAACCTTTAAAACATCGAATCTATATAATACCTCGTTTGTCGTATTATTGTAAAGGCTGGATCTATATTGATGATAACAATGCCTCCGACACATGTTCCCCCGAGAACGTCGGGAATATTTAATGTGATATATGTATGTCCCCCGTGACCGACGGGACGTGATATAAGAGAATAAATCAAGAAAGGTATGCTGCCAACGAGAGGTACTAGCCATTGGGACTCGCATACCGGCTGAATGGGTACTAGCCATTGGGACTCGCATACCGGCTGAATGGACTCACCCGGCTGTCCATTTATTATTATACTTAACATAATTATCATCATCAAACCTTCAAACACACATCACATACTACAATCTTTCTAACAGTCATCTAACAGTGACATTCTATGTAAATTTAGCCCAATACATATATCATTTATTCAATTCAATATATAATTTCCATAATATGAAATATTAACACATTCAATAAAATGTATACCGTGCGAGTTCCCAAAGCGGAATGACAAAACCTTCCAGAGCGCCTCTAGCGGCAAATTCATACTGAAGGAAAAGTAATTTTCGACTCATTCAATAAATTTCAAACAGCGAAAATTATATAAAGGTATGCTGCCAACGAGACAGAACCATCCACAAAATGGGTAATGGGCAAAGCATGAGAAAGCACACCTTTTCATTATGATTTTCGGAATGTTTAACACCCACCGATCCAATTGTAAAACATGATATCGAATCCTAAACAAATAATGCAAGTGGGGCATCCGCATTACATATAGACATACACAGTGATGTCCGGATGTTTGTTTAATAGCAACGACATTGACGTTTAACTTAAATGTAGTGTTTGTCGAGTTTTAAGGAAGCGTTATTGAGAACGTTTCACTTACTTCATTGTTGAGTAAGTTTGATAGGATAAGGTATTTTGCCAAGCAGACAATTACAGATAGCGCAATGCAATTATATTTTGCAGAAATATAAACAAATTTTTAAGAAACGAAACTAGTATTGTTATACGTGATTTCTGTATCAGTAAGGAATTTTTTACAGACGAATATTATTTCGCTAAGAGCATTGAGCTAACATTATTATGAAACTTCGGTTGTAAATGAGTCGCATAAAACACTGGTATTTGACAGATCCCGACATTTAACATTTAGCAAAAAGCAAAAGTCAATCAGCAACATGAATGGTACATTCGCATGTCATATACTTACGACTGTGCTTATTATTGTTACAGTAATAAGCGGATGGTATGTTTACGTAAAATAACTTAAGAGATCTGTGCACTGTTGTATTGTCTCTTTCTTATATATAACATTATAACGTTTCCGTTTGTCCAACGTGTTATTGTGAACTGTTGTTATAAATAGATACGACCCTCACACTTTGTTATGCTTTGATATGTGTACTGACTGCATATTAAACGCATAGTGTCAGTCAATATAGACTACACATTTTTTTCCTTAGGCGGACATTGGTTCCAACATGCTGATTATCAGTATTATGATACGTATGATTATCGTTGGTAAATGTGAACGTGATCTATGGGTTCGCAATGGCAGGTTATTTTTCCAAACGGTCTTGAAGAACTCCTTAAATGAGATCTTCAAGCTACGGGAGATACAGCGTCTTGACATCACCATGCAATGCAAATTAGTTTGATTGCTTTTAAAGCCTAAGGCTTATTAAGACACTTAAGATACTCTCAAGTCTGTTCCAGGGTAGAACAGTACATATGTTCGGATGGACAAAAAGCTCTCCCAGATTATGAATCGAACCGATGACCTCCTATTTACTAGGAGCTCACCATATTGTCAACTACACTGCCAAAGGTCGCCGTGGTGTAATGGATATGGTGTCCGCCTAGCGACCGGGAGGTCACGGGTTCGATCCCCAACGCGGGAGCGTTCTTTAGATCTCCCCCAAAGACACCAAGTACTGGTTCTAGGCCCAGGAAACGGACTCGAGAGCGTTTATATAAGCCTTAGGCTTTCGATGCAATCGAGCTAAAATAAATAGGTTTAAACTAACTACACTGCCATGACTTTCGATAGGTATTTATATTTTAATATTTCAGAGACAGTCCGACAAGGCATGCATGATGTTAAAGGCCCATGAACATCCCTCAAACGACAAGCTGAAGCTCAACAGACACAACGAGGCACTGTCATTGCTTGGCCATAATTTTTTGTTTATATTGTTACAGCACCCATAGCGGTCTAAAACATACATTCATGAGTTTGAATTGATTCGCGGAGTTATTGTTTGAGTGTGTTGTTCTATATATTTCTATGAAGCCATGCATAATACATTGACTAGATAGAATGACCGACAGCCTATTCCGACAAACACTTGTGGTAATGTTCTAATTACATGCTATATATGGTTTATGTGGATAGACGATACCGGAGTTGGTTACCTTTGCCAAGTGTCATGTCATGGTTTAACGTTACGTCATTCGGCGATCGTATTGCATTGTCCTACATTGGCATATACTTCTCTCGATGATGAATGCTACTTTGAATATAAATCGGATATGATCGCCGTTTTGCGTAAGTGACAGATTAAAAGCGCGTAACGCATGGAAAATGCTTTTGTTACCTATAAAATATTTGAAATGTTGTGGAAAGTTAAACAATGGCCCAAACATTTTTCCAATACGACACTACATTTACGCCAATTCTATTCAAATTACTAGCGTAATTATGAGTATGATTTATTTCGCGGACGGCCATGGCGACATAGTTTTTATTTGATACAAAAAGTGTGCAACACAAGACATATAATATCCTTGAGGAGATAAAAAGAAGACAACTGTCTTTTCAGATACAAACATTTGTTTGTGGTTTTCATGAGCTCAACAGCTATCATAAAGATCTAAATAGCAAATGTATTGCTATTTCAAATACTACTTTATCACAGACACGTGCCTATTTATAGAAAAATAAACGAATCATATTAGAAGTCTTTCCTGACAAATGAACAGCATTGGAATTCAATCACTAGGTGCTGATTATATATGAACAAAAAGTAATATTTACGTTGTAAGTTACTATGATAACAAGTGTATACGCTTTCATCTATCGCGCAAGCGACTGCAACATCGTATCCATGTGTGTGTATACGGTGTTAACAGGACATGTCTTTAAAAGTTCTAACTGATGTATTTGTCTTGAAAATATAGAACAACTGGACACAGATGTTCGAAAATAGATATCTTCGAAACCTCGACCACAAGTACATGTGCCATGTTTCAATTTACATTTTAAGTGCAACGGACACAATGCATCATTAATAAGCATTATTCATAATCACACGATTAGTATTTTCTTTTTTCAATGTTTTCAATATGCAACGATTGGTATTTCTTGTGTTCAATAATTGTAATATACAACGATAGGTATTTCTTGTGTTCAATAATTGTAATATACAACGATAGGTATTTCTTGTTTTCAATAATTGTAATATACAACGATAGGTATTTCTTGTTTTCAATAATTGTAATATACAACGATTGGTATTTCTTGTGTTCCATTATTGTAATATACAACGATAGGTATTTCTTGTTTTCAATAAATGTAATATACTACGATTGGTATTTCTTGTTATTAATAATTGTAATATACAACGATTGGTATTTCTTGTTTTCAATAATTGTAATATATAACGATTGGTATTTCTTGTTCTCCATTATTGTAATATTCAACAATTGTATTTCTTGTTTTTAATGTTTTTAATATACAACGATTGATATTTCTTGTTTTCCATGTTTTTTTAATATACATCGATTGGTATTTCTTATTTTCATTTCTTTTATAAACAACGATTTATATTTCCTGTTTTCAATGTTTTACAGTTCAAAACGAAAAACTGCATGTTTTATTGAAAATATTGCTTCTATAACGTGTGTAGTAGCCATTTAACTGATATTAAATGGAATTTTATAAAGAACGAGTTTTATTACGTACACCATAAAAAGCAGTTAATATTTAGATTAACAGAGGAGTTAAACACGTGATAGACAAAATGGCGACGTCCATACCGAGGCAGGTATTTTTCGTCTTTTTATACCCTTTATTACTTGCATTATTATTTTTTATTCCGCTCACTTTCCAGCCATATTAGGAAGGAAGTTATTGGCTTTTATTTCAAAGTAATATTCGCTCAATATCTCGACTTTACTCAGTGCGAAATTTCTTAGCGGGATGACCTAATTAGGTCTCCACTAAGAAAATATGCGGGGAGTAAAGTTGAGATATAAAGCGAATTTAAATACGAAATAAACGGTAATCAACTTTTTACTGATATGGCTGGAAAGAAAGTGAGCGTCATTAAAAAAAAGTAAATAGAAGTAATAAATGGTATAAAACGGAAAAAAATAACTGTCTCAGTATGGACGTCGCCATCTTAACTTTCACGTGATTACTCCCTCTGATTAATACGGAAATTAACAGCACTTCCTTAAAAATCTTGGTGGTAATTTTACTTGGTAAATCGGTATAATATGTGTATTAACTTTATTTTTTATACATGAAATGAGTAGTTAAGCACTGGCTTCATATTTTGCGTTCATGTGGTGCTTATCTTTGTTTCTAATTGTTTAAATTTATTGAACGCACCTTCGTAACGACCATATTCATTAATGCATGCGTATGCAATGTTTCCCGAGATATTGTTGTTAAACCTATGTGATTGTTTTGGTTTTATCACCATGAACGTCATGCATATTACATTTCGTGTCATAGACCTTCAAGTGTTAACCTGATCATGTTCCAATATAGCGCCTTAAACAAGTCAATCCTATAGGCAACACAGGTTTTTGTTTGTTGAAACCATTGTTTAAGATTTGTATTGAACAAATACATGTAATTATATACTGTCTGTAAATGTCATACAATTAGACAATAACAATATGGTATTCTTGATTTGTATTGCTTACCCGGAACAATGACGGGGCTTCACATATATTATACAACAACATGTCGGTAGGACATATGCATAAATCAAATCAGGAAAAATACATGCTTGACGTCTGTTATTAAAATCATTTTCACTTCTGTTGTCACCCCCCCCCCCCCACCGGGTTTAATCGGAGAGGACTATAGGTTTACCCGCGGTTCGTCAGTCTGTCCGTCGGAACAAAATATGGATCTTGTGATAACTCAAAAAGTACTTAAGTAAGGTTGAAGAAACTGTATATGGATAAAGTGGCATATTGGGAATATGCACGTTGTTTCAATTCTTTCGTCAGATAAAACAGAGGTTTTTCTCAAATGAAGGGTTGTAGTTGACACTTGTTCGTAATTTCATTTCATCGTTCCTTAAAAAGTTGTAAATATGTTGCTCTGGTCTCCTTCTTAGCATTGAGTAATTAAATGATACTTAAATTGTATGCGTTTAAATTCCTTTTTATATTTTTTTTTGGTTTGAGTTGTAATGAGGTTACATTTAATTTAAACGTATATGTATCATGAATATCGATGGGCCAAGTTTGAGCGCTCTAAAACAGGTTTGACTGTTCCAAGGCGGTGACCCCCGGTTTATTCATTTCTTCTATGTATGTATGTTGTTCTATTTCGTTCTGTTTTGGCAATTGGTCACTTGCCTTAAATAAAGGACCAACTATTTGTATATAATGAGAATACAATACTGCTCCAGCAGCTGGAGTTTCACTTCTTTATATTGTTATGGCCACATAAATAAAATTAATTACTCTTGATAAAGGCAAAAGGTTTAAACTAAACTACAGATATATATTAAAAATAAATCTGGAATCAGCTTAACTTTACAAAGTACTAAAGCAAGGTTAATGAAACTCGATGATTGCATTCAGGGCCAATTGGTGAATACGCACGTTATTTCAATTGTTTTGGGCAGTTCAAAATTGTCGCTGCTACTATTACAAAAACCAGTGAAAACCAAATTTGGATCATACGATCACTTGAATAATTGCTAGGTCGATGAAAACTGTGGAAATCCTCTTCTTATTACGACAACATTGATCTTGTATGGGGCTTCTGTTTTGTCTGTGGCAATGATCTTGATTTTGCTCTTTATTTAAAATCACACATAAAAGTGTTTGTGCAAATGTGTTACATTTTGTTTAATTTCTTTTCTGATGTAAATCAAATACTAATATAATTAACATGTTATTTTCATAGCGCACAATACCTGAACCTTGTGGTTGCTTGTGTTTTGTTTTCCCTAAACAATGCAAACGCGCATGATTTCTGTTCCCTCACGACGACACTGCACCCGTCGTGGTCGATTAACTGTGTGAGGGAGCTTCTTGTTCCGTGAACATTGTGAGCAGTTGATTGAAAATCACTAATTAACACTTTGTTCGGGCTTTGGTCATTCTATTTGGTTAAAATGATATATTAAACATGTTTAGTACTTTGTTTGCTTAATAGTTTAATTGCTATTTTAATGTGTAACAAATAAAGGTCAAGGTATGCTGACGCTTCAGATTCATTACAGTTCTCCAATAAATCACACTTGTTTAACAAATCATGTAGACGTATCTGGCTACAACCATGGGAATGGTAACCAAAGTCCTACCTCCATTCTACATTGTTTGAAATCATACACAATGGTACTCAACAATTGAAAGTAAATAAAATAATAGTGTTACTCGCATTTCTATGAAAATCATTAATAAAACATTGGCACAACACGAACCCGCACAGTGTTTCTGAGAAATCTATTGTTTTGTTTCTGATAAATATTGTATGCATGTCCCAAATTACTGGAGTTAAAACTTCATTTAGATAGACAACATTGGTGCTTGTTTTTTTATCATATTGCGTCTGATTGAATCCGTTGACTGGCACTGTCACAGTTTTCGGCACATTCAGCAATAACAATATAGTCCAAAGAAAATGTCCGCTTTTGTAGATGATTTTGGGATAGTCACTTAAATATCGTTGATATATTATACTGAGAAATAGATCATGCCTAATTAATTTAGAAACCTACGTAAATGCATAGCCGGAAAAACATATATATATATATATATAAATAAATAAATAAATAAATAAATAAATATATATATATATATATATATATATATATATATATATATATATATATATATATATATATATATATATATATATATATATATATATATCGACTATCGACGTATTTCACCTGTTAGGCTGCAGCAAGGCCCATTAAAAATGGCTTACAGCATCAACGATTGCTTTCGACGTATACAAGTTGCTGCATTCCCACAACGATTGACTTCTTGCAGTTCAAACAGATAATTTTGCATTATTCCCAAAGAGATGGAGTCAATGCTACAGAGGTGGCGCTAAGAACAAGAGGTGGTGCAAATGCAATATATATGATTTTACAATCGTGTCACAATAAATGATCACATGACTTAAATTTGATAGATACATTTTCTTTTTATATGATTTTTGTCTTCAATAAGAAAGTAAATCTAAATCTATACCGACCACATTCTTAAAAAAACACGATGTAAATATTTAAATATGTAAGGAACCAACTCAACTAAGGAGTCAGCAACATAAATAAAACCGATTGCATAACATACCCAAAATATGTTATACTTAATATATCCGATAACAAACATTAGCAACATTATCAAAATAATTCACTTGCAACAATAGTGTGTATACAGTAATTCTATGAGTAAGATAATTAACGATAGACGATGTTACTTCTGCATTTAACGATTAATATCTACAGAGACATTTTATGTAATTGCAGATTAAAAGGAATGTCAACAGAGACAAATTATGTCGTTATCGATTGATATTGGAATATCTATAGAGACATTGTATGAAGTTACATATTGAAAGGAATGTCAACAGAGACAAAGTATGTAGTTACCGACCGATAGTGGAATTTCTTCAGATACATTATATGTAGTGACAGATTGAAAGGAATGTCAACAGTGACAAAGTATGTAGTTAACGCCCGATAGTTGAATATCTACAGATACATTATATGTAGTGACAGATTGAAAGGAATGTCAACAGTGAGAAAGTATGTAGTTACCGCCCGATAGCTGAATATCTACAGATACATTATGTGTAGTGACAGATTGAAAGGAATGTCAACAGAGACAAAGTATATAGTTACCGCCCGAAAGTTTTTTTTATCTACAGAGTCATTATATGTAGTTATATATTGAAAGGAATGTCAACAGAGACAAACTATGTAGTTACCGCCCGATAGTGGAATATCTACAGAGACATGATATGTAGTTACAGACTGAAAGGAATGTCAACAGAGACTAACTATGTAGTTACCGCCCGATATTGGAATATCTAGCTACTGTAGGTCGTTGTAATGTTTCCCTTGATCGGCGGATTTCCTAAGGTGTGATTGATCCAGGTGAAATTTCTGTTATTCGTGTGAATGAGTAAAACAATGGGGGTTGGGGGTGGGGTACGACCGATTCCACGGCATATTGTACAAGCGGCCCGAAAAATCCGACTGTTGAAACTCTTCAAATATTACACTGGCAGCCATATACACGTGCATAAAACTATTTTTTAAAAGGGTTTTGTCGTTGGTCGTCGTTTTGCAATATTCCAATCAAAATATGATAAAATATCTTTGAAGATGTTTTTGTAATTTGTTTTCAGATTATCTTGCTAGTGGCGTCGTTTTAACAATTATCAAAAGAACGAACGCCTTTTATCGAATTTCGGTGATTGACAAGTCAGTGACAAATTTCTTAATGGACATTGCTTCAAACCAGAGAGTGATTCCAATTTCCGACGGATTAAGGAATATCGAATTTACCTCGAACAATAATTTTTGTAATAAGTCATTTTTCTTTTTATTTTAATTTGCAAATGCGCTGGTGTTTTCAAATGATACATTATTTTAAAAAAGAATGCCGATTGTTTTAATTAAGGTTAATTACATACAGCTTGAGTTTACTTACTCACCGCCAGTTAGAAACATAGTTAGAGATTTGACGGGAACCAGCATAGCTGGCTCAAATCCCTGCCTTCATAACCAACCACGTTATGATAGCCTAGCCACGCGGTACAATAATTTTACCGTAATTATAATTGCTACTTTTAATTTAAGTTATTATTCTTATTATTATGAACCTAACTTATACACTGTTTTCAAAATGTAAACGAAAATGATACTTCTTTTCATAATATGATAAATAAACCAATAAATAAAATCCTACCAAATCTGGTAGGATTTTTTTTGTGATGGCAGAAAGTGTATGCGAGAAAGAAACGATAACTCTGCGTGGAGATTGTGCCAGTTGGAAACGTAGTTAGATAAAAAAAATTATCATTAATATATTTATAAAATGTATATGATATTGGTATCTATAAATTAAGCTAACAGTTATTATAATCGAAAAACGTGAATTTATATTTTAATTTACTATTCATTCGTCTTAAGCTACACTTTTCTGTGACTTAAAATATTTACGGAAACTACGAATTTTAATTAGAGGAAAAACACACGTGCAGTCGATATTAGGCGCTAAATTATAGAACACTCCAGTGTATTTCACCCGCACAGATGAAACATCCTGTTTAAATGTAGCGCACAAAAGCGTTAATCAATTATGCATAAATATCTGTTTTGCTTGCCATTATTTCAAGTAAATGTAACGGTGTTTTCAGAATTACAATGTATGTTATTTGTAAGGAAAACTGTAAAGCCTATTTAGCCGTTTCGAAATAACTAGAACGAAGAGATGACACAGGTGATTAAATAGTGTTCGTTATTATATTTTTAATATTTAAAAGTTTTTTTGAAATGCTAACATTACCGTCAACTTGAATAATGTTTTCATATTCCAAAGGGAAATGTACCGAGTCCCAATTAGAAACAAAAGCACTCTGTTGTCAGGCATTTAATAATTCATTCATTTCCGCTTCCATACTATTGGAAGCCAAAAGCCCTCTCAATGTGTTAATTGAACATGTTGAAACGCTCATTTGTCTGTAGAAGAACGCTAATATGATTGCTTCAAGCGAGTTTATACGATTTGCATTTGTGTTAAATTGTAATATATTGATACAATATGTTACAATAACACAAAATAGGCAAGAACAATTATATATTGAAGACGAATTTAATGAAATGCAGCAAAGACAAATTAGCGCCCCGAGCCGATTGTGACGAAGATATTTCGTACATATTTCCCTACAATAACCGTAGTATTCGTCTTTTTAATAGGATCAGAGTTATTTTTCGTGTGTCGTATGAATATATATCGTTGCAGGAATTTAAAATGAACCGTTAAACTTAATTTAGATTCACATCGTACATGCATGCTATACATGCTGGCGAATTCGACTGAACAGTCGTTTTCGATTTCAGAATTAAATAGCTGGCTTATTTCGCATTTTTCGACACAATTTTTTCTTAACTTTATTTTAATTTATATTGAAATATATGTATAACACGTTTTTAACACATTTTATATAAATTCATAAATATTTGACAAAATATAATACTCTCGCTTTAAAATAATACAGAAAACGGACATGACTATCAATTCTGAAACACCTTTTTACGATTAATTGATTAGAACTAATTGTGATTCTAGTATACATGACAGACACTGCGAAAAGTTGTTTTCAATGTTGTTTGTGATTCGTGGTGTTTGAATATTCATCTGCCAGAATGTATTGCTATGGGAGATTGATACGATGACATATACATAGTAAAATGGCCGCATATTAACAAAAACCATTTAAAGGGATCTTTTCACGCTTTGGTAAATTGACAAAATTGAAAAAAGTTGTTTCAGATTCGCAAATTTTCGTTTTAGTTATGATATTTGTGAGGAAACAGTAATACTGAACATTTACCATGGTCTAATATAGCCATTATATGCATCTTTTGACGATTTTAAAACCTAAAAATTATAAAGCGTTTCAACGCGAAACGATTGAATAATTTGGAGAGTTCTGTTTTTGTCCTTAAATTCTGTGAAACTACGAAGATTGCTTATATAAGGTATAAAATACGTCAAGTAAGTGTACTCGGCGGAATAGCTCAGTAGGCTAAAGCGTTTTTACTTCAGGACTCTGGCAGGACTCCAGGGGTCACTGGTTCGAAACCTGGTCCTGGCAATGTTCTTTTCCTTTTTTTAATTTTATTCTTGATTTTTTACTGGAGCTTTTACGATCCAATGTTTACATTTATCGATATAAAGCATTTAATGAATAAGTTAAAAAATGCCAAAATCTGTGAAAAGGCACCTTTAAGCCTCGCTCTGGAAAATTGGGTTTAATGCATGTGTGAAAGTGTCGTCCCAGATTAGCTTGTGCAGTCAGCACAGGCTAATCAGGGAAGACATTTTCCGTTGGTATGGATTTGTTTCGCTTAAATGAATTCCATTCTTAACGAAAATCCAATGCAAGCGGACAGTTCAGTTCCTAATGAGCCTGTGCCGAAAGCACAAACTGATCTGGGGCAACACATTTCGTACATGCATTTGAAATAATAGCGTTTGTGACTATTAAGACGCTTGTTGATACGCGCCCTTTTTGTGTGATAGTTATCCTACTGTGTTATTTGATCATGTTTAAGTCAAAGTTCTCAAACTATTCGATGTGACCATGTTTAAGTCAAAGTTCCCCAAGTATTCGATGTGACCATGTTTAAGTCAAAGTTCCCCAACTATTCGATGCGACCATGTTTGAGCCATACAATCACTTTCTTTACGATCATAGTATATGTGATTGATTAGGTATCATTTTAAAAGTCTGTTTGCATTACTACATGTATGCAACACGTTATATAAAAATAGCATATACTTTTATGAAACTTACTTGCTATACATGTTTTATCAACAAATATCGGTCTTGTAACAGTGCTCATTAGTAGTTAACTGTTCACTCTTATTTCGTACCATAAAGCACGAACTGACGTCAGTAATTTTGATTTAAACCACATATAATCGCAAAAAATCCAGAGAGATTCTTTGTGCATGTATTCACAGATTAACTATTATGGACAATCGACAGAAATATTTTATGTATTTAAAGACTGATAGTGAAAAACCAAGAGCGGAATTTATATAGTTACACAGATAGTGGAATATGTACACATTCTTTTATGTAGTAATAAACTGATAGCGAACCATCAACATTCGATGTTTGTAAAGACTGATAGTAGATACTAAACATATAAAGTAACATAGCTCTTAACTGAAAGCGGAATATCTACAGAGACATTCATGTAGTTATACACTAATTGTGGAATATCTACAGAGACAATTATGTAGTTATAGACTGATAGAGGAATACCAACTAAGGCATTTTTGTAGTTATAGACTGATAGTGGCATATCTAATGAGACATTTATGCAGCTATAGACACATAGAGGAATATCTAGAGAGTAAGTTATTTAGTTGCAGACTAATAGTGGAATACCTACTGAGGCATTTATGTAGTTATAGACTGATAGCGGAATATCTACAGAGATGTTTATGTAGTTACATACTGATAGTGGAATACCTACTGAGGCATTTATGTAGTTATAGACTGATAGCGCAATATCTACAGAGATGTTTATGTAGTTACATACTGATAGTGGAATCTCTACTGAGACATTTATGTAGTTATATACTGATAGTTCAATACTTACTGAGGCATCTATGTAGTTACAGACTGATAGTGGAATACCTACTGAGGCATTCATGTAGTTACAGACTGATAGTGAAATACCTTCTTAGGCATCTATGTAGTTATAGATTGATAGTTGAAGACCTTCTGAAGCATCTATGTAGTTATAGAGTGATAGTGGAATATCTACTGAGGCATTTATGTAGTTAAAGACACATAGTGGGATATCTACAACGACATTTATCTAGTTATAGACTGAGAGTGGAATACCTACTGAGGCATTTGTATAGTAATATACTGATAGTGGAATACATGCAGATACATTTATGAAGTTATAGACTGCTAGTAAAATGCTACTGAGGCATTAATGTTGTTATAGACTGATTGCGTAATACCTACCTAGGCATTTAAGTAGTTATAGACTGATAGTGGAATACCCGATGAAGCATTTATTAAGTAATATACTGATAGTGGAATACATGCAGATACATCTATGGAGTTATAAACTGATAGTGGAATGCCTACTGAGGCATATATTTAGTTATAGACTGATAGTGGAATACCTGCAGAGTCATCTATGTAGTTATAGACTGCTAGTTGAATACCTACTGAGGCATTTATGTAGTTATAGACTGACAGTGGAATACCTACAGAGGCGTTTATGTACTTATAGACTGACAGTGGAATACATACAGAGACATCTTTGTAGTCATAGACTGATAGTGGAATACCTACAGAGACATTTATGTAGCTATAGACTGATAGTGGAATATCAGCAGATACATTTATGTAGTTAGAGACTGAAAGTGAAATACCTACTGAGGCATTTATGTAGCTGTAAACTGATAGTGGAATACCTTCAGAGACATCTATGTAGTTAAAGACTGATATTGGAATACCTAGTACTACTGAGGCATGTATGTAGTTTTAGACTGATAGTGGAATACCTACTGAGGCATGAATGTAGTTATAGACTGATAATGGAATATCTAGTACTTCTGAGGCATGTATGTAGTTTTAGACTGATAGTGGAATACCTACTGAGACATGTATGTAGTTATATACTGATAGTGGAATATCTATTGAGGCATTTATGAAGTTAAAGATTGATAGTGGAATGCCTACTGCGGCATTTATGTAGTTAAAGATTGATAGTGGAATACCTACTGAGGCATTTATGTAGTTATAGACAGTTAAATATCTACAAAGACATGTATGTAGTCCCCGACAAATAGTAAAATATCTGCAGAGGAATTGATGTAGCTAAAGACTGAGAGAAAATCGACAGAGACATTTATGTAGTTATAGACTTATAGTGGAATATCTGCAGATAGATTTATGTAGCTATTTACACAGAGTGGAATATCTACAGTGTCATTTATGTAGCTATAGACTGATAGTTGAATACCTACTGAGGCATTTGTGTAGTTAAAGACTTATAGTGGAATACCTTTTGAGGCATCTATGTAGTTATAGGCTGATAGTGGAATACCTACTGAGGCATTCATGAAGTTATAGACTGATATAGGAATACCTACTGAGTCATTTATGCAGGTATAGACTGATAGTGGAATACATACTGAGTCATTTATGTAGCTATATACACATATTGGAATTTCAACAGAGACATTTATGTAGTTATAGACTGGTAGCGAAATACCTACTGAGGCATTTATATAGTTATAGACTGGTAGTGAAATACCTACTGATTTATTTATATAGTTATAGACTCATAGTGGATACTTACTGAGGTATTTATGCAGTTATAGACTTATAGTGGAATACCTACTGAGGCATTTATGTAGTAATAGTCTGATAGTGGAATACCTGCAGAGAAATCTATGAATTTATAGACTGATAGTGGATTGCCTACTGAGGCATTTATGTACTTATAGACAGATAGTGGAATACCTACAGAGGTGTTTATGTAGTTATATACTGATAGTGGAATATCTACAGAGACATTTATGTAGTTATAGACTGATAGTGGAACATCTACTGAGACATTTATGTAGGTATAGAATGCTGGTGGAATACCTACTGAGGCATTTATGTAGGTAAAGACCGATAGTGGAATACCTACAGATGCGTTTATGTACTAATAGACCGATAGTGGAATACCTACAGAGACATTTATGTAGTCATAGACTAATAGTGGAATACCTACAGAGACATCTATGTAGTTATAAACTGACAGTGGAATACATAGTTCTACTGAGGCATGTATGTAGTTAGAGACTGATAGTGGAATACCTACTGAGACATGTATGTAGTTAGGAAAGCCCTAGAGCTAACCGCCAACATGAAAGGAAATTTTTGGATACATGGAGATTTTAATTACACCAAGTTCTCCTGGGATACAGAAAACAGACCCACAATAAAACCTGGATATAGTAATGTAAAACTGTATGATGACTTTATTGACTTGCTTGCAGATTTTAACCTTACTCAAATGGTGACTGAAAACACAAGAAGAAACAACATCTTGGACCTTTTCCTGACCTCTAATCATACTCTTGTTAACTCTGTAATGACTCTTCCAGGTATATCAGACCATGATATTGTACGTTTCATTTCAGATCTAAAACCAAAAATAACAAAACAGAAACCCAGGGTTTTACCGCTGTATAGAAATGCAGACTGGGATTCGTTCAAAACCCACATGAAAAGAGTGAGTGACAGGGTGCTTGAAAAAGGTGAAAGTACCTCGGCAGAAGAACTTTGGTCATTTTTTTCAGATAAGATATCAACTGGTATTAAACATTTTATTCCTTCAAAAACTATAGGTACAAGAAAATTATTACCATTTATTAATAAACCGATAAAACGACTAATGAGAAAAAGACTTTATTTCAGACTCAAAAACAATGGAGCTCACAAGACCAGAAAAATGTTCCTAAATATTAAAAACCTTATCAAACGAAATACCAAAATTGCTGATAATAAATATGGCGAGTCCATTTTAGGCATTGGAGACCCTGACGTTCAAAAGAACAGATCAAACTTTTATCCGAAGAAACTGTATAGTCTCTTTAAAACTCCAAACAAGACGCTCAAGGTATTTCTACTCTTTTTCACAATGTTTCAGGAAAATCAACTTCTGTGAATCAAGAAAAGGCCAATGTTTTGAACCAACAATTGCAATCCGTGTTCACACCTATGACCCCCCTTTCCCTTTTCCAATCATGTCTCTCTTGTGCCAGAAATCTTAATGAAATTTAATCTCCATCTTTCAGAAAAGTTCCGACAATTACAAAGATCACAGCCAGTGTCAATGGGGTGCAGACGTTGCTATCAAATCTCAAACCAGACAAGGCAGCAGGTCCCGACAACATCAAACCTCTTGTTCTAAAAGAATTAAGTTCACGCATTTATTCAACAATAACACTCCTTTTTCAGAAATCCTTGGACTCCGGAATTCTCCCGAAAGTATGGACATCTGCAAATGTAATACCGCTGTACAAGAAGGGGAATAAATAATACCAAGCAAATTACATACCTATCTCTCTCACCTGTATTTTATGTAAATCCTTAGAACATATAGTTTCCTCTAATCTTTCAGCTCATTTTAATAAATATAACATACTTTATGATTTACAGCATTGTTTCAAAGAAAAGCGTTTCTGCGAAACACAACTTCTACAACTGTGAACCATCTTAAACTGCTTTTCAAATTACAGGAACATGGTATGGATAAAGATACTCCTTTATGGATCAAATCATTCCTTATAGGTCGTACTCAACGTGTTGCTCTAGATGAAGAACTATCATCCTAGGTACCAGTGGCATCTGGGGTACCACAAGGGTCTGTGCTTGGTCCGTTACTTTTTCTTTTCTATATAAACCACTTACCTCAATCTATTAAGACCCGGTCACACCGAGGAAACGGACGAGAAACGGACATAAAATCATTTTATCCGTTAGTGTCCGTTCTTATCCGTTTAATGTCCGTTTCATATCCGGTGAATCCGCTCATTGTTCGACGATGTCCAATGACATCCGTTCCATCCATTGGGAAGTTTTGAGCATGTTCAAAATGTTCCACCGGATAGAACGGACAGAGATCTCCGTTTGATGTGCGGTCTTCATACGTAAGTTTACGGTTTGTTCGGAACTCGTGCGTTACACCTCCTGGACGTATCCGGTTTATGTCCAGTAATGTCCGGTTGTCCTGGTCCTAACGCATGTTCAACAGACAATAACGGACAGCTAACGTATACAAAAGAGCGAAAAGCGTGGCGAAACAAAACTGTTGACATACTTTTAATTGTTATTAACATGTCGGCCAAAGTATCATTTTATTTTGGTACGCCATGTGAGAAGGACATGTGCAATGGAGTGTCGTGCTCGCATTCAATTAGAATGTAAAGCCACCGTCGTGCAGGCCCAGATTGGCCTTTCGGGTGCTAATCTGGCCATGCATCGTCTAGCTCAAAAGAGAGCAAGGAGACGGAGGCAGCGCAGATGGTGGATCAGGGCTTGGCTGGGTCCCGATCGGAGGCGTCAGTTCGGTCTGTATGACAAACTTATGGTCGAACTACGACGGGAGGACCAACGCGCATTCATCAACATCATGAGAATGCCACCCGAGATGTTCTATGAGATTCTCTTACAAGTGGGCCCAAGAATAACGAAACAGCTCAACAACTACAGACTTCCAATTTAACCGGGGAGGAAGCTAACAATTGCGCTTCGGCATCTTTTGTCTGGTTCAAAGTACCGGGATATGCGATTCGGCTGGAGGGTACACAACAACACTATTTTTCATCTCGTGCCATAAGTAAGCACCGCTTAATTTACTTTAGTGCTAAAATTAATTTTAAAAGGCTTCTGTTAGTCATTTTAAAATATTTATATATTTTAATGTCTACTTCTGTCGTCATTTTATGTGAATTGCGTTGTGTTTAGTTTTTGGTATAGGATAAAAGGCAAATAGATGAGTGCGCGCAATACAACATTAACCCCCTAAATTGTATAATACCATTAATACTGTCTTGTGCGCATATATTGAAATGCGCACAGTTATATACACCGTTTATCAAGTATTATATGTTTACCTTATCATCCATTCGCTAAAAGTCATTGATTATCTACTGTGTCATACACTTATAATTCACGCTAGCTTATCATACTGTTATCTTGTACACGTCAGGTTTGTAGAGCAGTCATAGATGCGTATGCTGACGAGGTGATGTCGTTGCCACCAACACCTGCCGATTGGACGCAAATAGCTGACGGCTTCAGGGACAGCCGGAATTTCCCCCATACGCGTGTTGCTATTGATGGCACACATATTGCCTGCACGTGTCCACCAAGATCCGGGTCTACGTATTTTAACTATAAGAAGTACATCTCCGTTGTCCTGCTAGCTCTGGTGGATTCTGACTACAAGTTCGCCTGGGCTGACATTGGAGGCCGTGGTGCTGCATCCGATGCACAGTTGTGGAACGAGTCAAACCTGAAGGCAGCAGCTGATAACGGAGACCTTAACCTGCCAGAACCTGAAGCTTTGCCACATTATACTGAGGATGTACCCTACTTTTTCATCGGAAAGAAAATATAAAAGTGTTCGACCGGCCAAGATTTATTTATTTTAATTTTGGCGTAAGTGTACATAAATATTCATGATAACGAAACAAACAAGCATATGTATAAAAAACAAATAAAATAAAATGTTAATACTTTAAAATATAAATAAAGCATGACATAAAATGACCGTTTTGTGCGTTGGTGTTCGGTACTTTTCCGCTTATTTCACGTTGGGATAAAGTTTTGTCCGGTACTTATGCGCTACACTGCCGTTTTATGCTGTAGAAGTCCGTAACTCGCACGGTAATATCCGTAAGCCGACCGTTAATTATCCGGTACATATCCGTTAAGCGTCTGTTTTTTTCCGTTACATCGCCGGTACTTGTGCGGTCATTGTGTGTTTCTTACGCTTCACACACCGATTGCGAGCGTATTGAGCGCCAGAGCAGGTAAATGTTATCACGGGATAACCAAAATCTGCATATTTTGTCCGTTTCCTCTCCGTTACATTTGCGTTAGTCGGTCTGACCGGTCCTTTACTTCTCAACTTCGCTTATTTGCAGATGACACTGCCGTATACCTAACAATCAACAATATGCATGACTGCCATACTCTACGAAAAGATCTAGATAAACTTATGAAATGGAATCATCTTTGGGACATGGAGTTCAACCCAAGTAAATGCCAAGTTTTAAACATAACCAGAAATAAATCAAAAGTCTCTTTTAATTACAAACTTCATGGGCAAATATTAGAAACTGTTGACAATGCAGAATACTTTGGTGTGGACATTTCAAAAGACCTTGCCTGGAACACCCATATAAATAGAATTACAAATAACGCAAATAAATATCTTCTCCGCAGGAACATACAGACAAGAAATTCCAACATTCGCCAGCTCGCATACAAGACCATAGTTAGACCACAGGTTGAATATGCGTCTTCCGTATGGAGTCCCCACACATTAAAAAATATCCCAAAAAGGTGAAAATGGACAGCGTCGAGCAGTCTGCTAGGTCAAGCATAACTATTCCCCGTACGACAGTGTACACTCCTTGCAACAGGAACTTGGTTGGCAGACCCTACAAGACAGACGAAATAACACTTTATTAATTATATTTTTCAAATTTTTTCAAGGTTTAGTGGCTGTGCCCCTACCATCATATATTGAGCGACCCATCAGATTCATTCGTCACATGCACCCCCTCTCCTACAGACAGATCCATACCACTGCAAATTATTATAAGTTTTCATTTTTCCCAAGTGTTGTTGTGATGTGGAACAACTTCCCTGCCACTTCAGTCTTGCATCCTGATCTTGCAGGGTTTAAGCAGTCCCTGCTTTCCCCTGTTGCCCCTTGAACTCCGGGAGACATGTTTTTATCAGTTTTTAACCTAAAATCACCCCACCTTATAATAAATCTAACATACTTTTATCTGTTTCACCTTTTCCCTTTTAAAACTTTTATCTGCACTGACTGCGCACCTGTCAATAATACCCGCAAGGGGAGTTAGACAGTATAGACAGATAGATAGATAGATATCTACATATCTTCATAGATATCTATTTAGTTTTCAGACTGATGGTGAATCTTCTACTGAGACATTGATGCAGTTATAGACTGATAGTGGAATATTTACAGTTCCATTTATGTAATTATTGACTGAAGTGAAAAATCTACAGATACGTTTATTTAGTTACATACACATAGTGGTATATCTCCATAGACATGTCTTATTTATAGACCGATATTGCAATATCTACTCATACATTTATGTAGTTTAAGACTCATTAAACAAAAACAATAGAGGCATTTTATGAAGTTACATACGAAAAGTTGAATATCGACATGCCATGCAGTGACAAACGGACAATGAAATATTGAGTAGTCACGTCGTTTAATGGCCGATCAATTCCCGTTTTCTCGCAAAGTTAAAGAATAATTATACTCGTGCACGGGTTTTTAAAGCTATGTCACGGTGTCCCATCATTTATTACGTAAATCATATTGACACAGTACGCCAGGGAATACCATATATCGCCTGTATTTATATCGCTATTATCCGTTGATACATTAATTTCCACTTTTAACTCCGGTAAATGAAATATTTACTCTTACACGTAAATCACCTTGTCCTAGATTCATCTATCATATTTTGATTTGTGAAAGAAACAATGGATTATAATTTATTTGGCAGTGTATTATTTTCCTTAGAATATATAATGGACAAAATGGCATGTACAACAAATATACAATTACTATGTAGGACAAGCAAACCTTTTCATTTCGTTATATTTGTAATGTTCATTCGAGAATATTCTGTTTAACCATTGTAACCTATACAATAAGTCACAGAGACAAGCCAACGTTTGTGTTTTGAACGCTGTTAAACGAAATTGGCCGCATTAATAACGAATGCGGCTTTCCTTACACACCTTAAAACAAAACCGACCGTTAGCGCCCGCTTTGATGATCAGTTGAAATCAGATTGCTCTCAGATTGAGGGTTGCATTACATAACCTAAAACGTTGGTATATTTAAAGTTTAAGGTGCACCTCATTAGCTTTTGGATAAAAAAGTATATCAATATGTAAGGCGTGCACTTTGCATCAAAATATTATTAGTTGCAAAATGAAAACAAAACAGAAAGTTTATGGGTCTATTGGTCCATTGGTATGTAAAATGATGAGTTCCATCTCAGTGGTTCGGTGCTGGGATCCCCTATTAATATTGTGTTTGCATCTAGCATCAATAGTTAAATACTGATCTGTCAAATATAAATCAAAGTTCTTGTTTTATTTGGCATCAACATGTACATGTTTAAAGTTTAAGTAAAGTTGTTGCATACATGTATGTACAGCATACCTCAATGTTTGTTGAAGATGAAGTCTTTATGATAATATACTCAGAAGAGAAATTGTCATAACAACTTCATGTATGATAACGCCCAGTTGTATGTGGTTAACAACCAGCAGATGCACCAAAAACATATATTAGGGTGAAAGATGGGACAACAGTCTGAATTTAAATGCCCAGGTACTATCTGAAAAAAAGACTACTATTGAACACTTTTGAATCTGATCTACATCATGTTGCACCCCTTAACAGATTCAGTACTGGCGCCACATGTGAGTATTTTTTTTTAAATGAGTACAAAAATGATCCGACAGCTGTTGAACTCTTTGCTTATGTATGACGAAAGAATAAACATGCCCCCTTGTGCAAAGACTTTTTTTTCAAATATTCTTTTTTATTGCAACATTAAGCCTAATACATATTCATAAGGTATAAGATTTTCTATAAACATTCCGGGCTGAATGAGTTAAGGATCCTAAGGACAGTTAACTATATAAAATTGGACAATAAGAGCTCAATAAACTTGGACAGTAAAACCTCATTAATTACGGACATAAAGAGCTCGTAAAACCGGACAATTAGGTGCTACACAGAAGTCAAGTCTGTACGAAATTGCACCTCACAAGTCAGAATCTGCACAAGTATACTCTCATTGGTACGTCAGTCCGTCCTGGCCAATATCTCCTACTACACTATAAGCACTAGAACCTTGAAACTTACACACATGGTAGCTATGAGCATATGTGCGACCCTGCACTATTTGGAATTTTGATCTGACGTTGGAACACATGTTCGCTAAATACGCTATAATTCTTGATCAATCATGAGGTATACGGCGAGCAACGTTGGAAAACATTTTCGCTAGATGCGCTATGATTCTTGATCGACCATGAAAATACGGCTTGCAACGTTGGAACACATGTTCGCTAACTACGCTATGATTCTTGATCGATCATGAGGTATACGGCTAGCAACGTTGGAACACATGTTCGCTAAATACGCTATGATTCTTGATCGACCATCAGGTATACGGCTAGCAACGTTGGAACACATGTTCGCTAAATACGCTATGATTCTTGATCGACCATCTGGTATACGGCTAGCAACGTTGGAACACATGTGCGCTAAATACGCTACGATTCTTTATCAACCATGAGGTATACGGCTAGCAACATTGGAACACATGTTCGCTAAATACGCTATGATTCTTGATCGACCATGAGGTATACGGCTAGCAACGTTGTAACATATGTTCGCTAAATACGCTATGATTCTTGATCAACCATGAGGTATACGTCTAGCAAAAGTTCGATTTCATAAAATAAGACATTTAACGTTTTCCTTTAATAAGTCAGCATCGAAAATCAGACGATCAACAAATTAAACCACTTGATGAAACTACAGTAACTTATGGCAGCTTTGTCATTTGTCGTATTCACCAATATCCGTTAAAATAAAAGTTGGTGTATATACTTCATTCGAAAGAATTTATTTATTTTGTGAGATTTCAAACTTGAATCCTCTGCTCATAAATTTTCATCAAAACAAAATACTGACAGCTTTTTTAATGTTACATAATTTAGTGAAAATCAGATGTTTACAAAGTTTTTCGACACCGGGGATATGCAAGCGTTAAACTCAGTAAATATTTAACTGCTGGAACAATATAAAGAGGAAGTTCATGCTAATGAGCCGCGTTCTGAGAAAACTGGGCATATTGCTTGTGCGTAAAGTGTCGTCTCAGACTAGCCTGTGCAGTCCGCACAGGCTAATCAGGGACGACACTTTCCGCTTAAACTAGATTTTTGGTAAAAAGGGACTTCTTTTAAACGAAAAATACCATACCACGGAAAGTGTCGTCCCTGATTAGCCTATGCTCATATGGGACGACACTTTACGCAGATGCATTGCGCCCAGTTTTCTCAGAACACGACTCATATGTGTATCAAATTCTGGAAATCTAATTCGCCCGTGTGAAGGTGAACTTGTCAACTCCTCCAACTGGTACCCAAACTTGAACAGTCACACCCTGCATAACGAAGATGACTTCGTAAAACAGGTGCAGAGATCCGGCAACGATGGGATCTGAGATGGTCATGCGTTATCCTCCCAACATGGCTAAATTTGCTAGCACCTACCACATCCGTTCTTCTTTAACAAAGCTTATCCTCAAGGGAGCACAGGCTAATCAGGGACAGCACTTTCCGCTTTCATGGTATTTTTAGTTTCAAGGAAGTCCCTCCTTACCGAAAATCAAGTTTAGGACTGCATAGGCTAATCTGGGATGACACTTTTCGCACATGCATTAATCCCTAGGCTTATCTGGGATGACACTTAACGCACATGCATTAATCCCTAGGCTTATCTGGAATGACACTTTACGCACATGCATTAATCCCTAGGCTTATCTGGGATGACACTTATCGCACATGCATTAATCCCTAGGCTTATCTGGAATGACACTTTACGCACATGCATTAATCCCTAGGCTTATCTGGGATGACACTTAACGCACATGCATTAATCCCAGTTTTCTCTATCTGGGATGACACTTTACGCACATGCATTAATCCCAGTTTTCTCAGAGCAAGGCTCAAATGCTCATTTGTTTGAAAGAACACAGCCAGTGAAATACAAACATGCTGATTCCTCGTTTGATATAGTCACTGGCGAGCGGATAGCGGGTAGAATAAAAAAAACGTATTAGCCATTTTAAGCGAAAATTTTGTGCCAAGCACATTTTAAGTTTTATATCTTGCCAATTCTGTCCACATAATCTGGGTTTCTGTGAACACGATTAATTATCTCTTGTGTATTATAAATAATAAGTTAAAATTTTTCTTTTAAGTTATTAAGCATGAGAGCAAATATTCCAGTAAATAAAATTTGAAATAAAATCTAAACTTAAAACATTTATTTTTCACTATGCCGTATAAAATATACAGTTCTGTTGATTCAATAAAATTAATTTCTGTTAGAATTAATTTTAACATATGGTGTCAAAAGATTTGTCGGATCAATCGCACCACTTAAATATAAATTTTTTGAAAAAAACTCGTGTACAAATAGTTATGTATTAACAGTATTTATTATTTACGTCCTCTGTTATAAAGATACATCTCTAATACGGAAATCACTTACAATAAACTGAAATGATATTGCTCTAGAACATAATGTATAATACATTAAATGATGGTTAAAAAAGATGAAAAAAGTAAGACTTAAATCGTTGTTTATGCCAACATCCGAAAAAACAAAATTTAAAAACGATTAAAATGAATGTTGGAACTTTCCTGAACGCCTTTTGAGAAAATTCAGTCGAAGATGAACATGCGAAGAAATGAACATGCCAACCAGATACTTCCGTGTACAACAAACTTGTTGTAGTAACGTTTGATGATGTTCTGCGGGGAAAACGTCGCCTAGGAAGGAGGAATGTGTATACAACATCAAAGGAAGAAAAGTTCGTCATACGAAACAAGTGTTTAGACATATATTTTATAGCCAGACGGTAACTTGGACCCACTGGGACTTTCAATGTTTTGAAGAAACATTTAACGTTTTGCTTAAATAATTACTAAGTTGTTAAAGAACAAATACAGTCATACATGCTTTGTGTCTTAACATATATTGAGACCACTTATAACTAAAGTGTAACAACTAACATTATCTTACATTATTTTACATTCGACTGTAAAATTAATTTGTTTTATGACCTTTATCAAAAATTTGACATTTAATGTGCAAATACCATTACCTGTCTAACGTGTTATTTACGTCTCTAAAAATTCACAAAAAAATGATTGACCGTTCAAAGTGTGTGCATGGCATTTAACGTGTTGTTAAAGCTCAAATCATCTGCCTTCATTGTTTAAATTTGCTTATCAACAGCGAAGGTTATTTGTTAAATCAACCTTTAAGTGCAAATTCGAGATGTATAAAAATATGGCATGTTCCTAAAATTGCGACATTTACATTGAATAGTTATGTATACACAACAAGAGAAACCTAGTAGTGCATATACGTTGTTACTCCTAAGTTCTGCTTAATGTCAGAAAACACTTTGCATACAAAAGCAAACTGTAGACTACCGTTAAATTTCATCACATTATATGTTTAAGTCAATATAGAAAACACATGTTATATCGTTGACAAGGGCAATAAAGCTGCTTTGTAATAGATCTCGTCTAAAGCTTGAAATAATGTTTAATTCCATTGCGGCGAAGCATATAGCTCAACGCGCGAAGTTATTTGCAATATGTTAAATGGGCTATATAAAATGGCCTCGTTTATAAAACCTAATCATTAACCTTAAAAATCACGTTAATCGCCTAGCATGATCGTAACAAATGATACAATGTTTGAATAATTTAGATGTTGTTTTCAAACAATAAACCATTACTATTCCACAGGAATTCCCTGATGAGACAATTCCGAGATTGTACTTCCAAATATTAGTTATTCCTTTTTTATATGCTATATTAATCTGTCAAAATGTTTGTCTTTGAATGATGTTGGTCATTATTAACAGAGACGCTAGGCTAATGCAAATATATAGTTTCATATGAACATCGTAGATGACAAACCAAGAACAGATTATGCAGTTATTAAAACCCGTTTGCGATTCTGTTACTTGAACTACACTACAAGAATCTTAGGTAGCAAACTTAGCCGATCGATCATTGTTCGGCCCATTACTGAAATTCAAAGTAGTTTTCAAGTAACAGTACTAGTTCTACTTGTAATTGGCTTGCGCCTCGTTTTTTATTTGCTCTATACCACCGATCCAAATGCCAAATTTCATAAATTTTGGCGACATTTCATACTCAGTAGCGGTGGACGCCGGTCTGAATAAATCTGAAAAATATATATTTTACCAGCTCATTCAGAGTAAGGAAAGGAAAAATGACATGTTCGTTTAAGTCACTTCCAAACAGCTTAATGCTGTATTTTTGTATTATAATTATTTTACGAAATATTAACAATTCACGCCGTAAAAAATGTATTTCTCGGCTTAACTGAAAGTACATGCTTGGTGAAAAAGTCTGGAGCGGTGCAAAATTCAAACTGCGGGCGCACAAAAAAATAAGAATACTGTTATTGGGCTTAAAAATCTCTTTATGTCTTTCACAAATGACGAACATCTTATTTATTTGTTTTGGCAAAATAATTTAATATAAAAAGTACATCGGATGTAAATGTTACGAGTTGGTACAGATTATAAGATAGAAATGAACTAAAGTACAAACTAAAAGAGAAAAGTACAACAGAAAGCGAAATGACAATAATGACGTGCCCTCATTACCAATACGATGAGTAATGATCATTTGAAAATTATAAAATTATAAAGAGTAACATGTTGTTTTAAAGGACTTATAGAGTTTTGATTTAAAAAAAATGTAATAGATTTTAAAAATAAACTACTATGCATGTACTGTATTTAAACAAGCAAAATAATATAAAAGACAAAATAAAAAAGAGCCGCGCTCTGTAAAAAAGGGGATTAATGCATGTGCGTAAAATGTTGTCCCAGATTAGCCTGTGTAGTCTGCACAGGCTAATCATAGACGAAACTTAACGCCTAAACTGGTTTCTTTGGCAGGAGGAAACTTTTTTCAAAGAAAAATATCATAATAGTGGAAACTTTCGTCTTTGATTAGCCTGTGCGGACAGTACAGGCTAATATTTGAATACAATATACGCACGTGCCTTTGGCTCCCTTTTCACAGAGCACGTCTCAAATAGAAAAATTGTTTATTGATAATCATCTATCAATGGTGGACAAATAACAGCGCGTTCGAAGTCTTTCATGCGTTATTTGACCTTTCACCACTCAAAATGTGCAGCTCAATGAGATACACATGCATGCAAAACATTAAGTTGCTATCTTCAATATTGCCAAATTTAACCCTTGACCTTTGACATTGAAGGATGACATTGACCTTTCACAACTCAAAATGGGCAGCTCAATGAGATACACATGCATGACAAATATCAAATTGCTATCTTCAATATCGCAAAAGTTATGGCCAATGTAAAAGTTTGACGCAAACAAACAAACCAATATACAAACCAACAGACAGGGCAAAAAAATATGTCCCCTAGTATAGACTGGGGGACATAAATAGCCATTTTTTTTATTTGAATTACCTCCGTTTTATAGATCAGTTATTTACATCCATTTATGAAAACTAAGCTCATCCAAGCCCATTTTTTTCTGACTGAACGTTGGTGTTAAAGCTTAAAAAAATACATTTCACAGGCAGACTGCGTAAATAACATTGTCATTTACCAATTAAGGACACCAATTACTCTTTGCCATTACTGCAAAAGCATCTTGTTCTAGTATTTTAGACTATTCCCGACTAAAACACACTCACCTGTATTGCAAAAAAGACTGTTTTTCTTCATATCAAACACTAAACTAAAGTGCACACTTTACCCCTATTTCACTGAGAATTCATGCTTTCAGAGTTCTGAAAGAGACACACTTTAAACGTCTCCTGGAACCTTTTGGACACCTTTCAATCCTTTTTAAACACTCTGTTCATGCTTATATATATCTTAATTGCACAGCAGATACCTTTTCCAACATGTCTGGACCTAACTATTTTAGCATAATTAAAATCCAAGCCAGATTGGCGGCCAAGACCCCAAGCTATTTCCGCATAATTTAAATCCAAGCCAGTTTGGTGGTCAAGACCCCGAGCTATTTCAGCATAATTAAAATCCAAGGCAGATAAGCGGCCTAGACCCCAAGCTAGTTTGGTTATCAGGATCCCAAGCTATTTCAGTATTATTAAAACCCAAGCCATCTTGGCGGTCAAGACCCCGGGCTATTTCAGCATTTTCAAAATACATGCCAGTTTGGTGATCAAGATCCCAAGCTATTTCATCATCATTAAAATCCAAGCCGGTATGGTGGTCAAGATACCGAGCTTTTTCAGCATAATTAAAATCTAAGCCAGTTTTGTGGTCAACACCCCAAGCGATTCAGTCTTATTAAAATCAAAGCTAGTGTGGTGGTCAAGATCCTGAGCTATTTCAGCCTAATTAAAATATAAGCAAGTTTGGTGGTCAAGATCCCGAGCTATTTCAGCATAATTAAAAATAATTAAAATTGGTGCATTTATGTGCATTACATTGAATGAACTTTCTTCCATATGTCAGAAGTTATGCAATATGATGATGTGTCTTAACTTGATAATCAAATTTAATGTCATCATTTTACTATTGATTGAAAATGCAATAATACGTTCATGCGAGAATAACATATAATAATTATTTCTGTTGTTGAGTGTTTTTATTAATTAAGGATCAAGTGCATTACAGCCATGCACTTGCCATCAACAAATGCATAGTCTACAGCATTTGTCGCAAAAATACATTTGTATTGCAACTCAATTACAACATAAACAGACAGACGGACACATGCACATATGGATTTAAGGGTACCCTATATCAGGGTGTATAATATATATAAATTATTTATAGCGCCTAGTTTTTAAATGAATACGTATTAATTAACAGTGGAAATAAATATTTAATTTCCATTACATTACCAAGCAAAAAAAAATAATTAAATAATCGACATATTTTATATTGAAATATAGTTAATGATAAATGAAAATATGTTTTAACTTTTTCATTCAAACAACCAGTATTCTCTATAAAATGTGTACATGCTCACGCACATTAAGTTTCGAGAATATTTTCACGAAGGCAACAAACAAACGCGGAGAATTATGAATTTGACAGTCCTTTGTTTGCAATAAATAAGAACAATTTCGAACTGCACGCATTGCGTATATACTCACGTACCAGCGATGGCACCAAGTTCTTGTTTTGTACGGACGGCGTCCACACCAGCTGGAAATTTCATAAATTCTGGCACTTTTGCAGCCAAAGTGTTACTGATCTGTGCACAGACACGGCTAACCGTTGCCTGTGACAGGCCAATGCTGTCGCCCACTGTTAGCTGGAGGTCGCCACTGGCCACTTACCTCAGGTAAGTACACACTTCCAGGACGACCGGAAATGACAAGGATCCGCATCGCATTCCTTCCAACTTCCAAGATGTTCCTCGCAAATATTGCATAAAAAATAATACCCGGTCGGGTAAAACGATATCGTTTGTAGAGTTTAATGTCCCATATATCTGTTAAGTGTTTGATCTGTCGAGAAAAACACGTTCAATTCTTATAGTATTGATGAAGCGCAAGTGGCGTCGTGCGGCGGCCATTTTTGTAAACGCGCTTAGAACGTTACGTCGTGATTATATTACGTAAGTCTAAACATTGTAGACTTAGCATTTGAGACTTACCTTACTGAGTCTGAGTCTAAAACTAACCATTTTATGTTTCGTGAATTAAGTTTTGAAAGCCTCAGTCTAGTCTGAGTCTGAAACTTCAGCTGAGTCTAAGATTTAAGACTTACGTACATTGGTGAATACGGCTCCAGGACACCCAAAAGCAAGCAACCTCGGAAAACAGAGTGTCGGAAGTAAAATTTCGACAAAAGCCCCGTACTTCAATAAACGCACCCAAACGTATATCTTTCAACGCAGTGCAATGAAATGCACCAAAATGTTGCAGACAAACACATGATACAGGAATTAATCACAAAGGCGTGGTTGCGATCGCTAAATTGCTGTTTAAATCAAAAGAGAAAAGGTACTCTTTATAAATGGGCACTAATTTCGAGGGATACAAAATGATTTAGTGTGATGTAACCTATATCGTCAGACGATTTATTGCATTTATTTATCTCTCAGAGATCGAGCATATATATTGATAGATCTTTGTCTAAAAAAATCAGTACCCGTACTTACTCTATGTTTTCGGACACTCTAAGTTTTCGGACGCCCCTTTTGTTAGCAAAAAAAAATATTTTTCGTGACTCTTAAGTTTTGACACACGAGCTTTCGTCCATAATTAATGTCTCTAAGTTTTCGGACAGTATATTTTACAGCGCTATTTTACCAAATTTCGGTCCTGTTTTCGATATCTAATGACACTCCGATCATGTGTTTTAGAACCAGATTAACATCATAAAACATGGCAAACGACGTGCAACGGACCATTACATTTTCGTTATTGGGTAAATAACCTTGTAAATCGGTATTAAACAATGGTTTCGCCCGATAGCATAAGCGTTATGATAATAACCAGAGATAGTGCCAATTGACAGTTCAATTATCTACCGCAATGGTACTACCCCTTTTCAGTAAAATAACTATGACACAAATTAATACTAAAGGCTTCAAAGAGTGATGCACTCTATTGCAAGTTTAACGAACAATGGAAGGTGTTAGACAACAACTATCGGAAATAAACAAACACAGTATTCATAGTTTGCTTTTTTATTGCGTTAATTACATGTTCATACTAGCGAGTATTGGTACATCACATGCTTATCTTTGAACTCGTTGGTCAAAGTACAACCTTAGAATTAATAATGGGCCAAGTAACATGTTCAACAAAATACATTTATTATGTGGGACCAGCAAACCTTTTCATTTCGTTATATTTTTAATGTTCATTCGAGAATATTCTTGTTAACGTTTGTAACTTGTACTAACGGCCTCATTAATAACGAATGTGGCGTTCCTAACAGACCGTGAAGCAAAACCGATCGTTAGCGACCGCTTTGATGATCAGTTAAAATCAGATTGGCAAACTGTCAGCATGGAGAAACGGTCGTCTCTGATAGTTCCCGCCGTTATAACGTGGCTTGTGTCGACGTTGATTCTCAACAGCGTGAAAGGAGTGGACATACGGACGCTGAAGATCGGGCACTGTTTTCACTCGGACGCTAAGAAAGTCATACAACAGACGACGATCCAAGCTTGTGAAGCGGCCTGCGAAGAACTCTCGATCTGCAAGTCAGTCAGCTTCCTTCAACAAATTTCTGCCTGCTTCTTGAGGGTCAACTACTTCAGAGAAGATGAGATACCGGACACGCCTCAGCGATGTTTCAATTTCAACAGGACAGCAACCAAAGACAACACGGCTAACATAGAAGAAACGTTCTGCTTTGCAGAAACTAATATATCAAATGCAAAATTCTACTCGGCTTTGCCGGCATCCGTAGGACATAAAAATAGCCTATGCTGTGACAAAGGTTTCACGGGATATGGACAATCTTCGTTGACCTGTCAACCAAACGGCAGCTTCACGCCGACGGATTTTAGGTGCTTGAAAAATTGTCCGTACCCACCGAAGGAAACAAAGACGACGAAGTTGTTGTCATGGAGCCCATACAGATTTGTAGAGAACACCACTGCGCTTTATCAATGCGATGAAGGTTTCTACAATCTTACACTGCCGCAGATAGTATGTGACACAAACGGAAAGTGGTCAGAATACGAATGTCTACCAGCTTGCGACAACAAGAATGCCACTCAGATAGCGGATGGTTACATTGTACAGAAGAAAAGCCGATGGTATACGGTGAACGACACAACACAGTACGCATGCAACGACGGCTATTATTTGTCTCCTGGTAGCCCCAACATCACCTGTGATCTCCAAGGTCAATGGGTGGTTCCCAACATCAGCTGCTACCGTTACTGCACGCAGGAGACCGTTCCTCCCTTTGTCAACATCGTTGTTGTGCCGGGAGGCAACTATACGTACACCATGACAGCGGAGTATCAGTGCAAGGATGGACATTACTTCGGAAACGAGAATCGAAATGTTTCGTGCAAAATCGATGGCAGTTGGACAGCAACGGAAGCGCTGTGCTATCCGTACTGTGCGGTCCCTAACGCCCCAGTCCATGGTAAACCGATTGTAAGTTCGCTTATCATTTTGTTATCATTCACAAAAATAAGAAGTACTTAATTAATAGCTAGAGTAATGTAGAATATTCTTGAATACACTATAGTGTTCGTATCTAAGCTTGCGTTTAAATATACCAGATTTACACCAATATGCAAATTTACTTCATATAAAGCTTTCAATATAATGTTTTTAATGTATTGCCCGGTAAAAACTGTTCATGTATGCCTTTCAAAAATTTATTAAATTTCCAAATATAAGGATACAGATGTTTATGTCTTGAGAAAAGTTCGCAGCCGTTTCAAATCTTAACATGTTTGTTAAGATGGTTTATGAATAACGCACATTGATTAAATAATCACAATTAATACATAAATACATCTTTTATCTGTTGTATAGATAAAGAAAGAGCGTTATAAGACCAATGCGATCAGGGGTGTGTTTGTGTTTGTGTTTGTACATAATAACATTTTAATTTACAGGCAGTCATGTTAGTTTAACTACACACTAGTGTAATAGGAAATATATGAAAAAACTATTATTCACAATACTATTCGGTCTTTTTTGTAGAACGAGAACAAATACATGTTCGATAAGGTCTTGGCATACGAATGCCACAGCGGGTACTATCCGAGGCCAAACAACGAGCCTAAATGTGGCGTCGACGGCAAGTGGTCGAGCAAGCCTGAATGCTACAAGCACTGCGAAGAACCTACCCCGTATAATCCAGATTATGCAAGAACCATCATTTATGGAAAAGCGCCGTATACTGAGAGCAGTTCTTACACCTTTGAATGTAATAAGAATATTTTTCTTTCTTTAAAAAGCAAGGGCGGGGGTTATATCAACAATTGTCAGACGGACGGGAAATGGACTGACAGAATAGGCTGCTGTTTTGTATGCTATAGATACTCTGGTGACTATGACTGTTCATTTTCAAAATCCGATTGCTGGTGACAATAACGGATTTGAGATACCAGATAATTCAGCTTTCATTGATATCAGGAACGTTACAATAATGAAGTAAATACTGTTTTAATGAAATAAATGTACACACGGTAGACACACTAAACACTTTTATTATTTTTATGGATACCATATGTAACACGGTTAACTTGTTGTTTATTTTGTTGATATCAAATATTACACAGTAAATATGTTTATGTTTTTTTTTCCAAATAGTTACTATACAGTTAACATGTTTAAACTTGTTGAAGAGATTCAAGGTTCTTAAAGCAAACGTACAAACAATTGCAATATGGCTGCACGTAATACTTTTAACCCTTTGCATGCTGGGAAATTTGTCGTCTGCTAAAATGTCGTCTGCTGAATTTCTAAAATTAGCATTTTCTTCGATTTTTTTCAAAGAATATTATCAGAATAGCAAACAGTTTGGATCCTGATGAGACGCCACGTTCTGTGGCGTCTCATCTGGATCCAAACTGATTGTAAAGGCCTTAAAAATTCGGTTCCCGCATTGTAAGGGTTAAACCATCAAATATTAATGCTGATAAACTATTGAGGTTAATAATTTATATAACAGAGCGTACGATCCTCCTCTTATAATCAAGACTGGGGAAAAACCAAAATTCATGGAGAAGCGCCATAAACAGTATAAAGCTCTTACACCTTTGAATGTCAAAGATTCGTCGTGCAATTATATTTAGATGGCATAGACGGGGTTCGACAAAACGTTTGTAAGAGCGACGGGCAATGGACGGACAAAATAGGCTGCTGTGCTGAAATCTGTGCTGAATCTGAATCTTTAAATTTTAAACTGTGCTATAAAACCCAGTATTGTGGTAATAGAGAAGCATGTCGGGATAATTGCTGATTCCATTAACAGAAGTGAGAGACCAGATAAGCCGTATACCACAGTGAGCAGGTTCTAATTTTTTTATGAATAAAAGGTATGATAAAGTTTACACGTTCATGCTTTTTGTGTTTATTAGCTATTTTACAGTTAACCTGCTCATGTTAATTAATGGATATTCGTTATGTAACTGTTTTAATGAAATGCATGTATGACACAGATAATGCGTTGATATTTTTGTTATGTACGGTTTTCATTCTTATTATATTGGGTATGTCTGATATGACGCAGTTAATAAGCTAATTCTTCTTTCAGTCAAGTACGTTGCAGTTAACATGTTAATGTTTTTTTTTTATTGCGGATACAAGGTTTGGTACCATTAAAATGTTGACGTTTATGCTTTTTTCGCGGATACAAGGTTCGGCACCGTTAAAATGTTGATGTTAATGCTCTTTTTCGCGGATACAAGTTTCGGCACCGTTTAAATGTTTATGTTAATGCTTTTTTTCGCGGATACAAGGTTCGGCACCGTTAAAATGTTTATGTTAATGCTTTTTTCGCGGATACAAGGTTCGGCACCGTTAAAATGTTGATGTTAATGCATTTTTTCGCGGATTCAAGGTTCGGCACCGTTAAAATGTTGATGTTAATGCTTTTTTTCGCGGATATAAAGTTCGGCATCGTTAGAAATGTTGATGTTAATGCTTTTTCTTTGCGTATACAAGTTTCGGCGCCGTTAAAATGTTGATGTTAATGCTCTGTTTTCGCGGAAACAAGGTTCGGCACCGTTAAAATGTTGATGTTAATGTCTTTTTTCGAGAATGCAAGGTTCGGCATTGTTAGTATCTTGTTGTTCATGATTTTTTTCGCGAATACAAGGTTCGGCACCGTGAAAATGTTGATGTTAATGTGTGTATTTTCGCGTATACAAGGTTCGGCACCGTTTAAATGTTGATGCTAATGCCTTTTTTCGCGGAAACGTTGATGTTAAGATTTTTTTCATTGACAGAAAGTACTAGCACGAATAAACAAACAATTGCAGAAGCATGACGTTGATTTAAAAGATAATGATTTTTGATCACGTGTTGTAAAGCTTAATCCGATCGTTAATTCGTTTCTTTGATTTTGATTTGTTACGTTACAATAACCAGAAAACATAAATCACAACAAAAAAATTCTTAAAACTGAAATGTAAAACTAAGCATGCGAACACTTTGAAAGATTTTAATTACTGAACCTCAATATTTCGATGGGAAACTATTGAAATAAATGGGCAAACTGAACTAGTTGTTAAAAACATATAAGACATTTATCAATGCCGAGATTAAATGACCAAAGTATTGTTATTCTCTGTGGTGTCTTAAATTTTACGGTCAATTTGACTGTTTAAAAAAGATTGTATGCAGCACTTTCTTAAAAAGGATAAATGACAATAACAAAAATAATAAAGCGCAAAAAAGAAATACCGCATTTATGTATATAAAACTAATGCAATACTATTAATCTATTAATCTATTAATAAAACACTTACGTAAATGGTTGACGAAGTTATATTTTAAAAAGAACACTATGTATTTTATCATTTCATAATTATTACTATTTTGTCATATTTCATACTCATTATTATGTTTGAATTGTGCCATATTTACATAGTTAACATACATGAACTGAGTAATCAGCTCTTATGATAAGTATGCTATATGGTGATAGATGAAGAAAGACAACTTTTGTTCTACTTCACAAAGGTGTCCTCCCCTGTCTGGCTGGGTTCAGTACTGGAAATAATTACATGTGTAGACCACTAGCTTTTAGAAAACATTAAGCGCTTATTCTTCCAATGGCTTAATTTACTAAGAGAATTACATGTTTGATAGGCAATGATTTTTTAATAATATGATTACCGGTATACATGTATTTGTTTGAGAATTTTTGTTATCAGTTTGCTGATTTTAATATGTAGATTGTTAAATATTTACTGATACGCCTGATGAAACACCAACAGAGTCCCCTAACATAATAATATCATTGATAACATCATTATAATTGATTTTTGATTTGTTTTGCTAGCCTATTATCTAGAAATTGCATTTTTTAATAGTAGTGTGTTTCTTTTGATAATTTTGTAGAATATTGTAGAAATGTTGAGAAATATGTAGAGACATGTAATCGCAGCATGCGAAAAGTTTTGTAAATAGAGTGTTCTCTCCTCTGTGAATAGAGTGTTCTCCCCTCTCTGTGAATAGAGTGTTCTCCCCTCTCTGTGAATAGAGTGTTCTCTCCTCTCTGTGTGTAGAGTGTTCTCCCCTCTGTGAATAGTGTGTTCTCCCACAGATGCGTAGAGCTTATCACTTCCTTCTCTCTTTGAGTTTAAAGAACGCCCGCGACGACGATATGCAGAGTATTACACTAACCCATTCAAATACAATTAACCCCTTATTCCGATTCCCATAGGGTCCCACTATAAAACTAACAACTTTCAAAGCATTTTTTCATGCCATTCCGAGATATACATTTTTCCGAACCTGGTATAATTTCAAAGATGGATCTGACCTCATCCAATATTAAAATCGTAAACATACCGTCTCGCAACTTCTAAGAAAGTAAATCGCTGTCGAATGCACCCATCGTAGAAAACAGTGTTTCGGAAGCCTTATTTCCATACAATAGAAAACACCCTCCGAAAGTTCATCTTACATGTTAGCTTCCAATCCAAGGTTATTATTTTAGAAGAGAAAAGGAACACTTTAGAAACAGACACTATGGACCACGGAGGGATACACAATGATTTAGTGTTATGTAACCACCAAGTGAAGGTATAGGGACCGAAACGCCAGACAAACATTGACTTGATGTTCACTGCGACTGCCTCTGTCTACGTATGTTATCTGGGGTGAAATAGAAGCGCTAGACAAATATTAATGTTCACTGACTGCCTTTGTCTTGTATTAATATATTACGTATTTTATTTAAGATTTATATGCATTTGTAACGGGAGGATTTATATGATGGAAATTATTGGATAAGATAAATTAGTGTAGTTGGTCGCGTTTAACGCAATAACTCAGAATGTAGGAATCGCTGTCATATCTTTATCCGTATTAACACTTTGTTTTCGAATGCCCCCGATGTTAAAATTAGTGTTCTTCTTGGTAGATGTATACCTTATGATAATTATTAGCTGTTGTTGTTTTTATAATAATAATCTTTTTTATTATTTACTTAAAACTTGTATTATTAAAAATACATTGTTCACGCTTCTAATATGTTTTTCTATCGCTTATTTGTGCTGCAAGTCTTATATTCCAATATCAATGTTTGTGTATTAGATATTCGAATGCCTTTGCTGGTTGTTACATGTTATACTGTGTTTTAATGTTTTCTAAAAAAATAAACTCTTTTGTTCCTAAAAACTAAACAACACATGATAGAGCTAAGTAAAAACCAGAAGATCAACACTGCAATAACCCACCGTACAAATCCTCAACTAAAATTGACTTTTTGGTGCTAAACACACAAAAAAACGGTAAATCTCAATATATTAAAGGGGCCTTTTCACGTTTTGGTAAATTGACAAAATTATAAAAAGTTGTTTCCGATTCGCAAATTTTCGTTTTAGTTATGATATTTGTGAGGAAATAGTAATACTGAACATTTACCATGCTATAAAATATCCATTAAATGAAGCTTTTGACGATTTGAAAACCTGCAAATTATAAAGCGTTGCAACGCGAAACGATTGAATAATTTGGAAAGTTCTGTTGTTGTCGTTATATTTTGGGAAACTACGAGGATTGCTTATAGGTAAAAAATACATCCGCTAACAACATGAGCACGGATGGTCGAGTGGTCTAAGCGGGAGACTTTTTACTCTAGGACTCCAGGGGTCAGTGGTTCGAGCCCTGTTAAGGGTGACTGTTTTCCCCTTTTTTATTGTATTCTTGTGTTTTTTTATTGGAGATTTTTATGTCCAATGTTTAAATTTATCAATGTAAAGCATTTAATCTTAAGCTTCAATACATGCTAAAATCTGTGAAAAGGCCCCTTTAACATTTCTAATATCAAACAAGACAAAACAGCCATTGCAATCATATTTTGCAATAACTCACTCATATATATCACCCATCCGAACTCGTCTAAATGTATAACTCTACTGGCATATGTAGAGAACAGTGCATTTTGCATATAAAAGATAAAGATGCAAAAACCTTTTTTACCAAATTTAGGATAAGTGATCATAAATTGCACAAAGAAACAGGCAGATATAAGAAACTTCCAGCAAATCAAAGATTTTTTACTTGTTGCTCTGCTAATCTAGTTGAAGACGAAATGCATTTTTCTATATGTTGTGCAACTTCCGATATAAGTAGAGAATCATTTAAAAAAGAAGAGATTTTAAATAAAAACTTTGTGTTGCTTAATAAAGAGCAAATATTTGTTTGGTTAATGTCATCTGAAGACAACGAAGTTTTGATTTTTTTTCTAAATATCTACCCAAGATTTATGTTAAACGAACTGCTCTGTTAGGTAACAATTTGTAAGGCCATTGAATTGTTTATTATAGTTTATTGTCAATAAGTTTAAATTTACTTTCTACTTTATTTCATCACTTATTTTCACGTTGTTAAGCTTATGTTATTTGTTTTCCCACCAATTCGAATTAAGCTTTAGTAACTTTTATGTACTTATTTATACCATACTTAATTGATGGTTGCGATATTATGTTACTTGCTTTATGTTTTATATTTGTGATTATATATGTCATAATGTATGACCCTTGATTCGCTAAATAAAGTTCTTCTATTCTTCTATTCTATTCCATGTTTTATCACAATTACAACTTGACCCTCACACGTTTTATTATACGAAATAATCGAGTCATGTACTCTCTAAAATGCACAGATTACGCGACAGCATGTTTAAAACTTCAGATTATTGTTCTGCTTTTTTTCTTTTCAAGATATTGATAGGCAATGAATAGGTGTTTACTACTTAATCTATGAAATATGATAACGTGAGAGACTATAGTAAAACCAATGCACTGAAAAAGGTTACATTCCACTAGAAAACGGCCGGATAGAAGATGGTGCGAAACAGTCGATTTTGATTTGTGTCAAGTTTTTTTACTGGTATGTACATGGCATCTCTTTTGTATTGCTGAAATCGATTCAGCTCAGAAAGCTTTTTAAGAAAATGTATGGTTATGGGGGGTTTCTACGTGCAGAATGTTGCATCTATTTAAGTTTAAAGTTGTCGCATATACATTAAATCTTATAGGGAAAATATATAGTTTATTGTGACCTCTCAACTAACAGATCACATGAAACTTGAAAACGGATAAATTACAGCTCTATTGACATATTAAAGCACAGAAGTGATCCAGTGAGAACAATTTAATGTATGCAAAGAACCATTTGTCATGTAATAAAACGAACTACCGTAACATGTTGTTCGCATCAGACATAAAACCGAGGTGCCGTGGTCGGAAGACATGGCACTTAAAGGAGCCATGATTGCTTTGGGAATCGGACTTCCCCTGTACCCTGCTCTAACCCCCACTTACACCTCATTTAATTTAAACATAACAAACACATTTTTACAAAAACCTTACTAACATGAATTTCAACCTATGCATCTAATGCTCACAAAAAAATGAATATTAAGCATAAAGTAAATAACAGAGCATACATTATGTGAGGATGACTGATACTCGTGCTTCTCTCAATTATGGATGACAAAAGGGTCGATAAGGTTGATACCCCAGGGACTATGACGGTCTGTTGATCAGAGCGGGAGCTTGGTTTTCGGATGGGCCTGGTCTGGGTCGCTTGGCGTTGTGGTCCGTGCCTGGAGGGCTTTGGGTGGTTCTAAGTGGGAACTGCAAACCATTATTAACTGCTGATGACTGGCGATGGACGATGACTTACCTTAAGTATCGAAGATATACCTACACGAAAATACTCAAACCAAATACATACAAACATAATAAAAATCATTTATACCAAATTATTAAAACACACAAACCATCAGATAATGTTTACTGCTATTATTTTTTAGATTATTATTATTACGCTATCGTTCTTTTCATTATTATTTGATTTTTGGCTATACAAACTTACATATAATTATAAGGGAGTGGGACCTTTAAATAAGAGCAATTCTTGTTTTGCTTTTGGTCTGTAAATTCACCATCTTATGAGCTATACATGAGAGTCTTCAAATAATTCAGCCTTATTCGCGGAAGGACTTAAAGCCCTAAAACACCAACAAAATAGTACTGTATATTACTGTATTTTTTCTTGAAAATGTCACATCTCTAGAAAAAGGTGAGCATTTTGGTAAATAAATTAATAGTGATCAATTAAATTAGCGCCAAGACATTTTGGCATTATGTTTAAATTATTTGCTTTTTTTCGACATAATATTGTTTATACTTTATTTGGCATTTTGTAAAATACCATATCGTGAATTAATTTAATAAGTTTATTTAATACTACAGTACCTAGTTTAAACCTATATTTTTAAGCTCGATTGCATAGAAAGCCGAAGGCTTATTTGAAACGCTCCAAGTCCGTTTCCAGGGACTAGAACCAGTACTTGATGTCTAAAGAACGCTCCCACAGTGTGGATCGAACCCGTTACCTCCCGATCGATAGGCGGGCACCATATCCTCTACGCCACGGCGACTACTTATTAATTATATAGTAAAGACTAGTCTTTCGCAATCTCTATAACAAATTGAATGAAATCAAGTGTCTCTAAATTAAAAAAATATGTTGATTTGTTTAGATTTTTTGAAACAATTTATTGAAATCAACTGCAGTTAGCAACATATGTCAAACTGTTTCGTTCATTCTTAGATAGTTTTTGACTGTACTTCTTCAGTTGTTTAGACTTGGTTTGTACTTATTCATTATGATCTGTCTTCGAACAGTGATGTAAACATTATATATATATATATATATATATCTACGTTTGAGGAACATACATGTTGTTTGTTTCTTAGGACTGGTTCTGTTTCGACTTTGTTTCATATAATTATATTTATATTTATACTAGGTTATTGCGTATAACAATGCGTGTCTTACAAGGCGCCTGAAGTTCTTTTCGTCGAATAAACAGACACACCATTAAGTTGTGTCATCCTTCCAGAAATAAGAACTATTTCCGTTTTACATTACTTCGCAACACATTACTTTAATCGGAAACGTCCCGAATGCCTGTACGATGTGCGCAGTGGTTGGTTAATGAGATTCTCACTGAGGCGACAACGGTTCAATACCCGCCCCCGCCGTATTTTACTTCTGTTGATGGTCACCATAGCGGAACGGTATGGCTTTCTCCGGATCCTCCGGCTTTCCTTCATAGCAAAAGACTAAACCGATTTTCCGTACAAATATAATAGATAGAAATTGTGGCAATAGTCCAAACTTTTTTTCCCAAGTTTCTTGAGTCTAGAAAGTAATTTGGTAGGGGTGCTGGCACACATTCAGGATCCTCACATAATGCAGCATCGGGCTCAAATGGATCGTACAAACATTGAAATACACACACACACGTGACGGTTCAGTATCTTAAGTGAACGAGACTTCATGCCATAGTATATGTATGTATGAATCAGATTCACAATCCTATGCTAAAATAGTTGACTATTGAAGTGCACGTTTTAGCTATTTTGGCTGTACGCAATTATTCATTTAAGTATGCGGATGAGTAAACATTGTTTGCTGTTATTGTTTTTTTTTTAAAGAAGGCTATGGTTGTTCGTGAAAGTAAACGGTTTCTTCACAAAACATGAACAACGACAAAGAATTTCGCTGTAAGCATTACTTTATGTTCAGTATGCATGCTTTTTTACGCCTTCCTGATGTAATACGAAATTATTTTAAATGATTTGTGTACAGAGACTTACAATGTCAACATTGCAAAACATGTTTAGTTAGTAAAGACATGTATCACGTGCTTTTTACTTTGTCTCTCGTGAAATTCAACTATTACAACACATAATATCGATAACGTGACTGGCTGAACTACTCATTGTTAATTGTCAATGAGCGTGCCTGTTTTATAATTGTGATAACATGTGTTTTAAAAACTTTTTATTACTTTCGGTTCATACCCGGAACCCTTCTACAAAACTTAGTATGCTTTTGTATCAAACTAATTATCGTCTAAAGAATTCCTGTATATAGCGACAGCGCATACACTATTTCAAACACTCTTATACGTATGTAAGTCTGCGCTATAACAAGCCTGGCCGATTCAAAACTTTACCTTATAAATTATGCACGACAGTACGCCAACATATTCTCTTTATGAAGGGTACATTATAACATCAAACAAGCTATATACGAGTTTCATTTTCCAAAGTTGAGCGATTATCATAACGATAAATCAAAAAATGAGATTCCTTGAACTTTGAAGACGTCGACCTAATGCCGTTAAAATTTTCATATTATTTATGAGATCCTTATCTTGTTTGATCATACGACCACTTCGTGAACAGAGAATGTATAAGTGGATCCTAATTTTAACAATACACGTGAAAATGAATGGAGGTAAAAATGCCAGAGGTAAAAATGCAATAAGAAAACTTGCCAGATGAAAGAATGCCAGACGAAAAAATGCCAAACGTAAAGTAGTAAAAATGCCAAAGGTAAAAATTGTCATAGGCAAAATTCCAGATGTTATATCATAAAAATACAGTTTTGAGAAATAGTTCTAAGAATGTTGAGTATTGGATCTATTATAATCTATGCTTAGTTTACTGATGACGTTTTCAAATTTAACAACTTATGTTTATTATAACTGTCTTACAAATACATATATATATTGTAATTTTGTTGTATTGTACTATATCAAAATGTCAATTGATTAGAATTGTATGTGTCTTTGATGAATCAGTCTGTCATCAAAGAGAACCTTTTAAATTTCGTTTAAAAAATAATTGTTGTTATGGAATCTTTTGATTTTGAGGACAATAAGTTATCAAAGCAATGTGACAATAGAAGGGCTTTGATGATGATACTATATATGCTGATAGGAATTTATTGTGCGCTAATCATCAAACAATAATTAAGCTTTCAAACAAAAACTGTGATCTTTCTTTTTTTTATTTGATATTGATAATTTCATTTTAATATTCACTATATCGAATATTAAGTATCCCATTGGTTATTGCTCATAATTCCAGAGGATCGTCTGAATCTTCTAACTGTTAACAAGCTAGGCAAATTGAATTGTCGGCTAATTAAAAGTGTTAACCTTTGATCGGTATATACTTTGTTGTTAAGTTTTGCATCTTCTTCTAGTAACCAATGTCCAAAGTGTCAATAAAATTCATAGGACAAATGTCCTGGTAGTCAAAATAACGCAGGAACGAATGTCCACGATGTCAAAACAACGTAGAAATGAATTGTTCTCCTTGTCAAAATTAGCGTATGGATTTTCGGTGGGTATCCAGATTACTATTGAACAAACATACTGTTTTAATATAAAACATCTGGCATTTTTACTTCTGACATTTTTACCACGTTGCATCTGGCAATTTTTCCTCTGGCATTTTTAACTTTGGCATTTTTACCGCGCAGCCTGACAATAACGTACTCAACATTGTATTATAGCAATCTATGCAGAAATCCACTGGTCATTGTTTCGACATTGACTTCATGAAAATTGGATAATAATAAAGCAAGATTTTAAGTTTGAAGTAAATAAAGCTTTGCATAAGTTTATTTACTTCATACCATTGTCATTAATTAGAACAACACTCAATATTTATAAATAATCTCATTGGTACAAAGGACAATTGACTACTATGAATGACAATTAACACTTTTTTGTTGGAGTAGGCATACATTTGTTAACTTATAGATTTATATATGTTTTCATATATAATTTTTCTTACGTATTTTCTTGTATCCTTTAATAATTTGTGTTCTATATAACGTGCTCAAAGTGAGCTACAGTGATCATCCTGTCCAGAGTCCGTAGTTTTGTGGAGTGCGGCATGCAGTGTTTGATGTGTATCGTCAAATATAAGATCGCTACAAATCTAGAGGCATTTTTGTTCATCACATTTTTGTGGAACTTAGTCTAGAGATAGAATTTCGGTCACGTGTTTAAAAACGAGGTCACCATATCAAATCTCAGAAAAATAGTGTAACCGTAAGAGGTCATTGAGCTATTTTGAACTACGAGCCCTCCCATTGTGACAAATAAGACAACATATATAGTAAGTATATAATATGAATATACTGTGCATAAGTAAATGTTTAGCTAGACAAAACAAAAATAATTATTATTCCGAGCAGACAATGATTTTAGAACATAATCAATTTTTAGATATAACCACATATTGGAAGTTATTAAAGGGATCAGTAGAGCCTTGCAAGTCAGATAAATAAAAAACTTATGTTCCTTTTTCTCGATACTTTAACTCCATTAATGATCCAGACCCACATTTTTGTCAGCTAGATGAAGACGTTCTGTACTTGAATGAAAGATACCTCATTGAGGATTGTTTAATGATTTAAATATTGAAATAAACACGGTGTTAAACACTAGGTATAGTATTTACCACTGGGGGTTCTTTTTCATTAACATATGCCGCACTCTAAGGACAGGCTCTTAAATCAATACATACAGTGGAGTTAGTTATTTTGTTCCGGGATTAATCTATTTATAATCCCTAAAAAATAACCCTCATTCAGCCGATTTTTAAGGATTAATCCGTTTTTACCCCGTTATATCCGAATTCATTTATATTAGACCTTTTCCAGCGGTTTTTAGGGAAAACATTGCGATGAATTAAGCTCTTTGAGGAATGAATTCGTCGTTATTCAGCGCAAGGGATGAATTCATCTCTTCAATGGATTAATTAATCTCTACGCATGCGCAGTCGATGTTAGCGGGGAATACGATGAAAAGGCGGAATTAATGACTGCCGTAAACGAGTAGACGGGGCGTAGACAACTATTTTTAGATTAAGATTTAATTTGGTCGGTTTTATGCATTTATTTATTGTATACTAGTGCACATTAAGGTCTCATTGTCCATCGTGCACTGGTATATTTTGATTAAAATTATTTCTTTGGTGAACACCCGGGCAGCCGAGGTGAATTTGACCAACTTTGGCTCAAAATTAAATATTTTCCGCTGAAAGGTCACCTAATGTAAAACACACACGCAAAATACAATTGATAAGCTGCATACAGCATAGTGTTTCATAGCCTAGAATACACGTCATTTGTAAACTCAACAAAGAATTTGTTTGTAGTAACACCGAAGAATCGAAAACGAAACTGTGTGTGTTTTAACACGGTACAAGTTGGATTATACGTAATATTTGCCGTGCTGCAACACAGATTCGTGTCATTCCGGCAACCGATATTTCAGTCAAGTGATAAAGATGACGTGTCTTATCGTTATTATCGTATATACACATGTGCCGGCATGTGGTGTTACAGGCATGTGTTTTCTATTTACAGTTAAATCTAAAATTTATATATTTTATTTTGAAAATTTATTTTAGAAATACATCAGTTTAGCAATGTAGAGAACATCGCCGGGACAGTTAAATATCAATAAATCATTGTTTTTTCAACCTTTTGTTTTTTATATTAAGTTCAAATTGATACTTGATTAAGAAACATAATTACAATATCAGTTTATGGCAAAGGCAGATATGAACTAGCATCCCTATTCAGCCCTAACAATCCCAAATAATCCGTTTTCAACTAAAAAAATCCCTAAAAATCCCCAGAAGGGATTGTTAGGGATTAATCCCTAAGAAAACGGATTGTTAGAGATTAATCCCCCAAAATATTCATCCCTAAGCAACCCCTTATTTGCGGAACAAAATCCCTAACCCCACTGTAAGCTGAACGCAGATTTAGTTAAATACCCAGATATATCAGTTTATCATAGACTTGAACTTTCTAATAAACTTATTGAGCCTATTCTAAGCTTTGGTGTGAAGTATTGGGGTTAAATAATTGTGTTTAGATTGAAAGAATACATATACGATACTGTTAACAGGTGTGAGGTAGCAAACACAAAATAATATCGTTTATGAGGAACTGGTTACGTTTGACCTTACTAAATAAACGTATCGTCTGTGTTTTAAAGTACTGGTTCGAAATATTACAATACAGTGTATGATAATGTTACATAAAATCGTGTATGATATGTGATTCCATGATCATGATATATACCAAGAAAGAATATTGGGTTAAATCTCTCAAAGAATTATTGACATGCTAGGATTTAGTTTAGTATGTTTTATCAAGGGATTGGAGATATTAATGTATTTATATCCATAGCTAAACGACGAACATCAGATATGTTTTCTGCAAACCTGGTCCGGTGCAATGCAAAACACGACAAAGTGTAGAAGTTATAGCATTTACAGTAGCTTTAAGTTCCCCAAAAAGTTAAATGTAGTAAATGTTTCAACATTTAGAGTTATATTAACTCGTGTTCGAGTATCTGCCCTTTAACTTGAAGTGGAAGCAGGAAGGTGACACAAGCCTGAAACTATACCGTTTCAAAACAGATTATTCAAACACTGTTACGTTCTTGAGGACGAATATCATTGTTATTTACGTGCCTAATGTGTATTTATTTACGGAAGAAAAACATGCATAAATATTACCGGAAGAACACAAATATGATACGGTTTAATGGCCTTTTACAGACTGACAGTTACAAAAGTGTACGAAATCTATATATTTTTGTTTTTAAAGCTTTTAAATTGAGAGCTGACTTATATTATCAATAGTTTATCTTTATGTACTTACATTCATCTATCTATTTATTATACAAAATACAAAATAAGGTGAAGTGTATATAAATGTCTGTATACAGACTTTAATCTAGGTTCAGGTTGTCTACATTTTTTTTGTTTTAAGACTTGCATCTAGGTAATGTTAAAAATTCTGTACGCCATTTACCATCGGTGTATACATTTTGTTGTAGTATGCGTGTACGGACTTAAAGCCTAATGTATGTTGAAATAATTTCGCTTGATCTGATCAACATATAATGTGCATGACAAACATGTATACATGACCTTTTCCGGCGTAAACGTGTCTAATTGTCTTTGAAAAACGTAGAAACATAAAAGTGCAATGCTGAAAACACTATGTGTGCTATATGTTTGTAGATAATTGCAGCATACAACATAACATATGAATGCTTACAACTCGATCGACTTTATTCACAATTTATTTTTTACTTCAGCGTTTAATGTAATGCACACGTACACATGAGATTTATATAGATCGATGAGTTAAATGTTAGTTTAGTGCCTGATTTCTGCGAATTATGTTGTGTGTGTGCGTGCGCAAGAAGATTTGTTTAAATGGAAACATGGTTTGCTGATTTCAAATTTGTGATTGCTACATATGTTGTTTTTTTTCTAATTAATCAACTAAACTACAAATTAGTTTTAAATATATACCGGCCGTTTTATTTTGTGTGGCACTCATAGGCTATCTTCCAAAATATATGTGAATTCATTGCCTTAATTATGTTTCCATTAAAACGAAGCACGTTATCAACCAATGAGAGTTGTTCTTTTGTTACAAGTATAAAACATGTGTATTCTGATCAATTGTTTCGACTTATTTGTAAACTGATTTAAAATACGTAACTTAATCCTATTTTCCGACGCATTCTTATGAACGTATCTCTGCAGCTATACGCCTTTACCATTCCTTTTATAATATCACATATAAATACAAACAATAAAATATAAGCGTAATACAGTGATATCTAATTGTAATGTAGTTGACATTTACGGTAAAAATGATACACTATATGAGTAAACGGTAAAAATGATACACTATATGAGTAAACTTTACATAAACATGTTTTTGTATTGATTAATAACATTTCAAAATAACACGCGGGCCACACAAAAACTATAAGAAATAATATCCAGTCGGCATTGAGCATTGTAGGAAATCTCAGAAAAAGTCAAACAAACAGTAAAATATTTTGCTTGTACTTGAATTTATATTGATGCTTTCGGATTGATTCTGCTTCAAACATATTATTATATGTGTATCAATATATATACTGCAAATCAGTTGTCTGTTTTGTTAAAAGAAAGGTAAAATATGGCTAAAAGGAAAAGTATGCACGAATTGATTATGGTCAAATGTGTTTATTTTAAATTGACATGTTATTGGGTGAATGTTTATATACCTGACACTTCTGTGCGTTTGAATAGCAGTGTGGTTACAAAAATAAGAAAATACCATTACCAAAACTAAATCATGTTCACATTTTGTAACAAACAAAAAAGTTCAATTTTTTAAAATAATTCCACGAGTTTTTTTTTTCTGTCATGACATCTGCGGGACGTTGTAAGACCACGATTAAGGCACTTCTTCACGTCGTTGTATAAGCTAGCTTAACATAAAAAGCATGTAAGTGTTCCTTCGAATTTGAAGACCAGCGGTACTTTGACCCCGTTTTTCAAACTTGTTCTTAGCATCTGTTCTTTTGTATATGCTTGCAGTATTCCCTCTCTCTGAGGCTTTCTGTATTAACCCTTCAAGTCGTATTATCCGTGAATAGGTACTCTCTCTTTTTCTTCTGCATGCAATATATTTCCTTAATACGTTATCAGCATGTGAAATATGTTATATTACTATTAGTCTTTTTCATGCTGTATTTTTTGCGCTCTTTTCATTTGCTTCCCGTATCTGTTCCTTTGCTTGAATCTTTCTGATGACTTCAAGTTCTTGAAGTTTCATTTCTTGTATTCGTGTTTAAACGCCCTAAAACAGATCTTAATTAGAAGTACTGTACATGTCTTCTTTGTACATGTCATGTTAAGTATAACCATCCCTCCCTTTTTTAGTGATGTCCTCAGAAATTTGTACATGCACAATCGAATTGTGTATATTCCAACTTTCCTTGCCACTGTATGTCTCTATCAACTGGGTGATAACATGTCTCGAAATGTCGTTGGTAAGACTTCCTACAGCTCATATCGTTATATATGATGCTCATCACTTCAACATGTCCTGTGGTTTGTCGTCATATCCGCTATCATTGCTGTTGTATTATATGTTCATGTTATTAATTTAAGTTTGAGTTAATTAAAATTACAAAATAATACGCTTAAAAATAGTATATGTTTCTTTAAATTCTCTTACATTTAGCGCTCAACTTAGGGCCGTGACGTTTATTGGGTTATACACAAAGAGACCCGTGGTTTTGCTGTCAACCCAGAATCCATGAATTCGTCGATGACAATCACATATCGCGATGGAATAGGCGTTTTAGCGATCCGGTCAGCTCAGTCGGAAAAAACTGTCGCGACGTGTCCCTGGTTTGAGTCCTGGACTGGTCGCAGCAATTTCTCGCCCTGTGATATCAGCATACATATATCTAAAGCAAATTAGCCCACTTATACACGTAACAGCATATCACACAAAAAATATGTTACAAGATTCAGCGTTTAGCTAAAGTTGAAGGTTTAGAACCGCAATTAAGAAAACGAATCTTGTTGCGTCGCCATTGTAAATATTGTTACAACATCGATATTGTCTAAATTCTAAAAGCATTAACACCACGCCTTATACATTGAATCGATAGAAAACCCGATAGTTTATTCGTTTATTTGTTGTGTTCTTATTTCATGCCGTTATGTTCGCATATCATGCTGTTAATAATGCCGTTCATTTCAATAGGCGAAGCCGGAGTTGATGGGCTTTGTCTCATCACGGTTGAACGTCACTTCATTATCGGATTACATTGTCCTACATCGGCCTATATTCATGTCGATGATTAATATTGCTTTGAATACTAAATGGAATTCATTGCAGACTCGCGAAAGTGACTAATTTTCAGCGCGTTACGCATGGAAAAATACTTTTGTTACAAATAAAATATTTTGCATTTTATGATTTTGCACAATGCCCAAAACGACTCCTCATTTATCACAATGCTAGTTTACTAGCTTAATTATAAGAACGATTTATTTTGCGGAAGGTCATGATGACTTTGTATAAGGATTTATTTGAAGCTGTTCTAAAAACATATATATCGGCGTTGTGAGAACTTAGACAGAAACATGTCCTCTCATATGTATTCATTTGTTTGTAGTTATCATAAGCTAAACAGCTATACTTAAAATTCAAGGTGTAAATTTAGCGCTATTTCTAAGTGCTATTAGATCACAGACAAGTGCTTGTTTAATCTATGAACATATACACTTTAAATTTGCGTTGTTAGTTATAACTGGGATAATGAAGTCCGCATTCGCTATTCAAGGATGAAACTTTTGTGGAAATTTTCTTTTACAGAAGGTATCTTTGTAATAAAAACCCAGCTTAGGTGAAAAGTGTCGCACCTGATTAGCCTGTGTGAATTGCACTGGCTTATCAGGGACGACACATTTTGAACATCCATTGAGCTCAGTTTTTGAACAACGAGGCTTAAAACAAATACCACTAGACCGCAGCGCCAGTGGTTCATGACCCAAGTCCAAGTCCTGTATTTCTAAGTCACATTTCAAGTGCAACGGTAAAATAGAAGCCTACATTAGCATTTGTCATCAAAATACAATTGGTATTTTTCCTTATAAATGATTTAATATGAGGCTGAAATGCGAGAGCTGAATGTTTTAATTAAAGTTAGTAAATAGGTTAAACTTGTGTATAAACTGTATATTTTATAAAGTTAATTAACTTTTATAAATGAACTGGTCGTAACGGCTTCAGCTATTTCCCGCTATTTTATGTCATGTGATCATTATCTGTGTTTTTAATCCTTTTCATGTATTGAACAGCGCTGGCCTGAAGACCATGTTCCATTATTCATGAATACGGAATGATTTTGTATTTGTAATTGTAATTATCGTTAGGTGTTTTGTTGGTTTGATTGTCATTGACATCATGCATATTACATTGCGGCTCCTTGACATTCTAGTGTTTATTTCATAATGTTCCCATTTAGCGCCGTAAACAGACAAGTGCTATACGAAACAACGGTTCTTGTTCATAAGCACATTGTTTTTGATTTGTATTGAACAAAGAGATATATTTATATACTGTCTGTAAATGTCATGCCATTTGATAATAATAATGTAGTATTATTGAATTATGTTTTTTGTCTCTGGGTATGAAAACTATAGCAAACTCGTATGACTTGCAATGACGTGACACTCAGTTTATCATGTCACAACATATGAACTGTTTAGTTATGTGTGTTTATGTCGGCGGAATAAATGAAATAGAGAAAACACATGGTTGAAAATTGTTATCAGAGTCGTTTGCGCATTTTTTGCCACCCCACCTCCTCTCCCCGAGGAGTTTATTGCAAGGGACTATACGTTTGCCCACGGTTTGTCAGTCTGTCCGTTATTTCATTTTTATTGTCAGAAAAAAGTGGTTTCATCGATACATAGATAGATTATAGATTATAGAACAAATTCTAAATACCATACAAAGGTTAAAACTAGACTGCATACGTAGATTTAAAGACGATCAAAAACTACTTAAGCAAGGTTAATGATACCCGATCTGTGCATAGAGGTCTTTTCTTGAATAGTCATGTTATTACTCGTGTGTTTTTTGTATATCATAATTGCGGTTTCTTCTATTACGGAAATCATTGTCATCTAAACTATGTATACTTAAATGACGTGAAAGAAAAACTTACATGATCATGTGCCCATCTTTTACATTTTTCTTATTTTTCTATTTTGCTTTCAATTAAAAAATTGTATGCAATTTACATGTTATGGTGTTCATAGGGCACAATGAAAAGGCCTTTTAATTGCATATGTGTGTTTTTTTCTTAACGAATGCAAACGCGAATGCTTCATGTACCCTTCTGACGACAATGCAAATCACTCATTACCAATTTGTTGGGGGGCCATTTTCCTTTCATTTGTTGAATATAACATAGAAAACAAGGGTTGTACTTTTTTGAACAAGTTTCATATTTGAAAGTTATTTCAATCTTTAATATTAAGTTCAAAGTTTGATTACGCTTATTAATTACATAGCTCATATTTAAACACGCTTGTAAAACCACTCATTTATATACATATGTTTACACCAATGGACATGGTAACGTAATGCCTACATAATTTAAGACCTACATCCACCATACATGGTACGCAATCATACACAATGATACACGAACAAATGATGACGAGTTAGTGTATAGTGTTATCCGTATTTCAATTGAAATCGTGAATAAATCATTAACTTTGGAAACAGGAATTCATACAGCTTTTGTTGAGTAATTACTTGTTTGTTAAAAGAGAGGTATTGTGTTTGTTTAATAAACTGGCGTAAATGCTTGAGTTCGATAGGCAACACTTGTGCTTGTTTCTTTCGCATTTTGAGTGCGATTAAACACGCCGACTGAAAATTTCACATCAATCAGCAATGATGCAGTATTTCCTTGAAAATGTGCGTTTCTGTCGATTATTTAGGGATAGACATCTATCAGTATCTAACTGAATTGAGAGTTGGATACGAAGCCAGGTCTGTATTGGATGTAATTTTAAGTTTTGCTTGATGCAATTCTTATAATTGCAAGCGACAGACGTTAAATGAGTTGTCTTTCAAAGGCGTGTAATGCAGAGATGTATTCAGAGCTGAATACGGAGCTAGGTCTGTATGCCTGGAATACAGAGCTGGATGAGCAGCTGTGTTCGCAGCTAACACTAAGCTAGGCTTTTGTCATCAAATGCAAACGCGTAGCTTAGTACTTTTATTCTCAGTGATAGCTAAACAATGAATGAATGCAGAGCTGAATTCCAATGACAGAGCTCATAGGCAACAACACAGACCTAACAAAATGTGCAATATAACGACACGATAGCATGTCTCAAAAGAGCATGTTGGCGTGTTGTTCATTTCAAAGTGAACTGGCTAAAATATATAACTCCCATCTGTATAATTATGCATTCGTTTCTAAATGCTTACTTACAAACCATATTTTATAAATAGTCGATCGCGTTTAAAGCACTCCTATGTTATGGTTTTTGTGGTTAGAATCTGCAAACACGGAAAAAGAAATTCATATAATGCGTGTCATACACATCAGTTGTCTTTCATATTGAGATTATTCTGTTAAAATGTTGCGGTGAAACATTTAATAAAAATGGTTAGATACTCTACATAGCTGGACATAGCGATGTAAATATTCGCCCCAATAAAACACATAACGCAATTGTTTCTGGAAACTGGTGGATAAAGCCGTAATAGGCCTTTCATAGGTGCTTTGTTTTGTTGAGGACAACAGTCGACAAAATATGCATAATTCCTTACCTTAGAATTTTCAAACGTTATAAACAACCCTATTACGCCATACAACGCATTACGTTTATGTTTTGAAAAACAATAAACTGCAGCCGAGCTACATATATATAATCAACTAATAAGCTCGATTGAATTTCGCATAATCATGAGAAACACACTGCCAGAACATCATTTATCTATTTGCCATTTACTACTTTTGACGAAGACATTTTAATTAGTTTACAATCAGTCAGAATTCTTTTACCGTGTTACTTTGACAGTCGATTTTGTTTGACAATAATTGTTCAAAACCCAAACACTAACACTCACAGTACTTTGATAAATAAATAAATGTGCAGCATCACGGTTTTAGTGAATGTGTCCCAGCACACAAGTACAATTCTCATATTGACGAGGGGTTATGTTTTACCAAAACTTTATAAAGGTTAGCAAGTGTATTTATTAGAGATCAATGGCAGTCATAAGTTACAAAATGTGAATCCACCGATGGTATGTTCATTCAACTAGTGTACAATTAATGATAAGGCATCGTATTGTAATATATTGACATTGACAATTAAGACAATGCGTAAAGACAGTACGTATAGCAACGATCAATATATTTGCCCTTTGTGGATATTTGTGTATTTTACAACAAGTGTAGTTTGATAGATTGCACGGAAAATAAATGCCAGGGGTGTGACTTTACACAACAAAGCGACGTGTACTTGTTATGCGAATAACGTTGAGTGATGCAAATAACGTTGAGTTATGCAAATAACACCTAACAGCTTCAATTCATTTTGTGATAAAGACGGATGCTGTAATGGCATGTCCATATTATTCATTTTCATTACAATTTGGAAACGCAATAGACAATGCTTTATTGACATTCACGCGGAACGACCTCAAATGCAATCCGCATGTCTGCATTAAAATAGGGCCGCTCACATTATATGATTAATAAAATATGATTTGTACCCATGGGATTTAAACAACATTGTTCAACGGCGAATACTTGCACTTCCTGTAGCTCAATGAACGTTAATTCAAATCGATATGCTGGCGCTACATATAGAGAAGCTAAGTGGTTGCTGCCACTTTTATTATTATTTAGCGCCGTGCAAACAAATATATATACTCTCATGACGGTGAAGTCTTAAATCTGCAAGACCCGTACAAAATCACAAGTTCCGGTTCTGGTCTTGTAAATTTTAGGATACGCTCCGTAAAAAAATCATGCCGTTTAAAGTGAAAGTCTTATCTTCGCATTTTCTTTTACATTGATTTAGTTAATTAATTGGGGGAAAATATAAAAATAAGGATTTTGAATGGGCTGGTACTAGTCTCTTCAATATTGGGCAAAAACACTCCTGTATAGAACTGATAATTCGGCGGCGACTCATTTTCGGGCATAATTATTTTAGGACGCACCTATGGAATTGCATATTGTGGCATATATATTTATTTTTGGAATTATGAAGTTTTTGCCAAACTGCAGTTTCTTCACATTTAAGTTTCTGTGTAAATTGGATTGTGGTTTTACAGTAGTAATTTAAAGCCTGCACTGTGCATGTGTGTTATGCTCTTGTTAAAATATAGAGTTTATTCCATGAAAAATGCTGGTCTTATGTGCTTCATACTTTCACTGTTAATCTTATTTAATGAAGAAAGCGTAACTACTATGTAATTGGTCACACTCAGGTTGAAAAGGCATACAATTTATTTTGCATACCGTGGGTTAGTTTATGTTCCATATGGAAGTAAAAACTTGCAATAAGGCCGTAAAAACTGAATGTCAAGTTAAGTATGCACTACCTGTTCCTAACGTGTCTTCTTTTTCAACTTGGCTGCAATGTGCTTGGCAAAATTGTTATGAAAAGGATCAATATTGTGTTTTTTCTGCACTTGACTTTGGTGCAAGAGGTTTTTATTTTCTTGTTATTTTCAGCTTTTTGCTGTAAAATATGCAAGTAAAAAATTGTATGTGCCAAATGTTTCCTAATGTGCATCTTATCAACAAAATAAATAGCCTATTAAGTTATTTTTATAAGCAAGCACTGTAACGCAAAAAAATACCCCACTCTTTCTTGCATACTTTTTGTATGAAAATAGTGATTTCTTATTCAAATTTGGATACACTGTATATGTGTAAAATTTTCAAGTCAATATTTTAAATTGTGCTTCATTTTCTTACTGTTCATCTCAGTTAACAAATATAGCTTACTCATAACGTTTTTGCCTATTAACAGACACTAAAATGCTACTAGCGATGTTTCTTACATACTCTGGCACAGAAAAAAGTGATGTTCTTGTCAACATGTGTTATTGTTTTTTTTTGCTCTTAAATATCCAAATAAATATTTGTAATGTGCTAAACATTCCAAGTGTCATATTGTTAAAAAGAAATAACATTATTATAATGTCATTGATTACAAACAGATATTCACAGGCTATAACAATCTTTATTGCCTTCTTTGGGTTAGACAATAGTTTTTTTTGGTTACATTTGAATTTTTAGCCGTCAAATATGCAAGTCAGTATTCGTATAAGCTTAAGTTTTTAACTGGTCACGCTATTCAACAAATTAAGCTTTCTTGTAATATTATTATTTAGAAACAGGCAATACAATGTTAAAATGTGCATTTAAGGTTGTAAAAATTGTCTTATGTGCTTTATTCTCTCTCTGATCATCTTACCAAACAAATATAGCTTACTAATAATGTAATTGTTAAGAGACAGTCCTTAAAATGCTTAAAGCGATGTTTATTGCAGACTTTAGTTCAGAATTTTTTTTTTTCAAATGAACATTTGTTTCCGTTAAGTATTCTTATGTGCGAAATGTTCCAATTATCCATTTTATTCAGCAAACATAGTTCGCTTATTAAATTATTGTTAACGAACTGGAACGCACAGTCTAAAAGCAAAGTTTATCGCATAATTTGAGGTAGAAAGCAGTAATATTATTTTTATTGAAATGGAGAATATAGGTCATAAAAGATGGAAGTAAATGTTGTTATGTGCCTTATTTTTCCAACTATTTATCTTGTTCAACAAAGATATTATATTACTTATAGGGTTTTTTATTTTCCAAACTGGCATGCTAAGTACTATAAGCCATGTTGTATCAGACTTTTGGTTAGAAAAAAAAGTTATTTTCTTGTTCAAATGTGGATTTATGGCAGTAAAATAGCAAGTAAGTCTATAGTGTAATATGCTAGATTTTCTTACCGTCCATCTTTTCACTTATGATAGCTTACTTATACTGCTATTATTAACCAAAACGTCACCTAAATGCTAAAAGCGATGTTTATGCCATACTTTGGGTAAAACGAGGTTATTTTCTCGTTAAAATGTGCATTCATGGCCATTACATATGCGAGTAAATATTTTTTATGACATTTGCATATGAATGCATTAAATTCCAACTGCTTAACTTGTTCGGCAAATATAGGTTACTCATTATGCTATTGTTTATAAACAGTAAGGCGAAAGATAAAATGCAATGTTTCTTGCATACTTTTGGTTAAAAATAACCCAGTTGTCCCGATAATTCTTGTTTGTCTATAAGGATTTTTTTAAGGACGATCAGGTTAGGTGTGCGATTTCAAGACGTGATTTAGTGAGTGTTACTATGTAGTATTACATAGTATTACATATATAGCAATTTGAACCCCAAAGTTTGATTGCTATATTGCCATGTTATGATGAATTATGTGCGTATAATTTTGTACTATCTGGATTGCAAAATGAGGAGGAAGTCCAACTGTCTTTGTTAGTCAAAGTATATTTTGTCTAGTTTCAGTTAACAAGAGCACGTTGGCCGACCAAGCTGAACCCAACCGATCCTTCAACCTCTGAAATAATAAACCAAGAGATCCCACATCCACCCGCTTGAGGGTGGGGTATGTGGGTAGAGCATGATGTTGGGGTGTATGGGTAGGGCATGAGGGTGAGGTATGTGGGTGGTGATTTCAGAGGTATATGTGGGTGAAGCTTGATGGTAGGGAATTTGGAGTGAGGAGTTGAGTGGGTTAAGTGGGTGGAACATGAGGGTATGGTATGCTTTATCAATGCGATGAAGGTTTCTACAATCTTACACTGCCGCACATAGTGTGTTACACAAACGGAGAGTGGTCCGAATTCGAATGTCTACCAGCTTGCGACTACAAGAATGCCACTCAGATAGCGGATGGTTACATTGTACAGAAGAAAAGCCGATGGTATACGGTGAACGACAAAACGCAGTACGCATGAAGCTATTATTTGTCTCCTGGAAACCCCAACATCACCTGTGACCTCCAAGGTCAATGGGTGGTTCCAAACATCAGCTGCTACCGTTATTGCACGCATGAGACCGTTCCTCCCGTTGACAACAGCGATGTTAAGCCGGGAGGCAACTACACGTACACCATGACAGCTAAGTATCAGTGCAAGGATGGCTATTACTTCGGAAACGATAATCAGGATGTTGAGTGCGAAATCGATGGAAAATGGAGAGAAACGCCAGTGCTTTGCTATCCATACTGTACCGCTCCTAGCGATTCAGATAATGGGAACCTCAAGGTAAGTTCGATTTTTATTGTCGTGCTCATGCACACAATTCAGAAGTACCTTATTAATAGCTATAGAAAAGTAGGATAGTCTTGAATACGCTATAGTGTACGTATGCATCTAAACTTGCGTTTTTATTGTATTGCTCGGTACTAAACTGTTTATATATGAACTTAAAAATTGATGAATGCTCGTGATATAAGGAAACGGACGTCACCGGTGGTTTACAAGTTTGCAGCTAGTGAAATTATTTCCTTAAGATGCGTTATGAATAATGCCAAGAGATCAAATAATTATAAAGCAATAAATTCATTAATATCGTATTTGTAATTTAGAACACCAAAGACCTATGAGGTCTGTGATAAATTTGTGCTCAGAATGATTTGTATTATAGCACTTAAATTCAGAGTCAGCTTCGCCAACTTAAGTATGCACTAGTGGCTCAGTAAATAAAAACTATTAGTAAAATCATGTTTTGGTATTTCTTGCAGAACCCTACGTAAAATACATATCCGATGAGATGATGGACTATGATTGCAATAGCGGGTACTACAAGAAACCATTCGGCGAACCCAAATGTGGCGTTAGCGGCGAGTGGTCAATCAAGCCAGAATGCTAAAAGTACTGTGGAGAACCTCGCAGCTACCGTTTGGGGGGGGGGGGAAATCATGATTGATGGACAAGCGCCGTATACAATAAGCAGCTCATACAAGTTTAAATGTTATTGGGGGAATTATTTAGACGGGGGTGACCGTAACGAGTGTAAGACCGATGGGCAATGGACGGACAGAATAGGTTGTTGTACTTTAGGCACTCATTACTGTGGAGGTGGTAAGGCATGTTCGTACATGTGCTTATACCAGAAGCGAGAGAGCAGATACCGCCTATATCACCATAACATGTTCTTTATCTTTGTTGTACACGGCATGACACTGTAAACATGTTCATGATTTCTGATTGTTAATCGATTAGAACAAGTCATCATATTCGTGATTGTTTATGGGCAACATCTATGACATAGTTAACATGTTCGTGTGTTAAACATGAATTACAAGGACGAGACAATGTTAACATTCACGATCTTTTTTCGGACATCGGCTATTTTAAGGTTAACATGATCATGCTTTTCCTACATATCAGATATGAACCAGTTAATACTTATCGAACATTTATCATGATTATGCTTTTTCGTGGATGCAAACAATGTATGACACAGTTAACCTGGTAATGTTATTTTTTAATTGACTCAAATGAACAGCATGCACGAAAAACAAAAACAAATGACAATACATCAAGTGAAAAGAACTACGATTAATTTAACCTTACGCTTTATCCGACCGGACTGGAATCTCCCAACTATTTACATGGGATTTAGTTATAATTGCCCAAAGTAAATCCTGCAGGGAAATATACAAAACACTTCAATGTACCACGTAATATGCAAACACGTTTAAAGTCCTTAGCCAATGATTCTGATTGTTTCGATGATAAAGTAGTGAAACCTTATTTTTGGATTAAAGCCACACACCTTGAAATGAAATACATGTTAATCAATACCTATAGATGCAATTTGAAAGCGTGCAAAATTGTCATTAAATCTATAGCCTAGTTAGCATTTAATTTTTATTTTCAAACGGTACCGCTTTTAAAACCGAAAGTAGGATTTCTATACGTATACGTTCATTTCGACAAACGCGATTATTTTTAAGTTTTAAAGCTTAAAAAAGACGGATTTTTACCTTGTCACCACCAGATATATTCTAACTGGTATATATCAAATTAAATCTATAGCCTAATAAGCAAGTAACTTATTATTTTTCAAACGGTTACGCTTTTAAAACCGAAAGTATGATTTCTAGACGTAAACGTCCATTTCGACAAACGCGATTGTTTTAAAGCGCAAAAAAGACGGATTTCTAACTTGTAACCACCATATAAATTGTAATTGGAATAGATAAAATATGTTTCTTATTTATGCTTAAATTAACTATGCCAAATAAGTTGTGTGGTTTTAATTTTCAACGGATTTCGTTACAATTTGGAACATTAACCAAATAAATTATATTTTAATTTATCCTTTAAATTTGATAATGTATGTACTATCTAATGAACTATCATTAAAAGAGAAAAAATACAATAAATAAAAAGTTACAAAATTTAAAAATATTTACTTAAAACGAAAATCATTTAACGAATTATTTCTATCGAAAACTAACTAAAGAAGAATCCAGTCCTTGTTTTTCAGTATCATTAATTTCAAATTATTCCTCTGATGAAATATTGACCAAACACCTCTTCGAGAACACATTGAATAACAGTTGAATACCGATAGAGTGTTAATAAGTTCAAGTTCTTCTACGCTACAATGGTTTGAATTTCGTGTCTTAAAACTATGTAAAACTCGTCTTTAAAATTGTTTTAGATGTGACTATTTTGATAGCATGTGCCATGTGATACTTGTCTTATGCACATGTAGCACGTGTGGTACCAGCTTGTGTTAATCTACATCGCTGCGTTTAAGATCGACCAGTCTGCAATCCTCTTATTGCAAACATACGCTTTTAAAGTACACATCACAGCACATATGTTTTTTTCCCGATCATATTACCCTAAGAAATTATTTTTACACACATGCAAATCAATATCGTTCGCGTGCTTGTATTTGCTCGTTCAGCACGAGGAAACCTTACACGCCACGCCAGTAGTCCAGTAGTGTCAGAACATCATGGATGAAGGACTATTACGTTACGTTGTAGAAAATTAGCTTAAATTACGTTGCGCAATATTTCAAGTTCATTTCTTGTCGTTCACTCAGATTGACACGCCGGCTTCAAGTCGATATCTTGAGCAGTTTTTGAGAATTAGTTATTATAAAAGTGATGCGTTAGAAGTGCCTTGAGTGTAGATGCACTGGGTATTGTAAAGACAAAGATAAATAAGTTTAGATAGGTGATTCTTTTTGAATGATTATGTTGGAGAATTATTGTTGTCAGTTTGTTGTTCCCTAAATGCATATACAAATTGCAATTGCTTGCGATTATTTTGTAACATATTGTTGTTTTGAGTGATTTTATGAGAAGATTTTGAAAAATGTAGAGTTCTTTTTATCTCGGCACATGATCATCTCTGTGAATAAATGTTCTCGCATTCAATTTTAATTTATGAACGATTTAATGAATCATCAATTAAGGAGCAAATCTCACTAAAAAAAAAATGTCAAAAATTTTAAAAATATTTTCCTAAAGCGAAAATCATTAGAATAATTATCTCAATCGGATTCTTACTAAATAAGTATCTATTCTTGGTTGCTCAGTATGATATATGTCACTCGTTGATCTTATGACAGATTTAAACAGTATCTTTTTGAGAACAAATTATATAAGCTGAATGATTGAATGTTCATTCATTCCCGAAAATTGGTCTCTTCAAGTTCCCGCACGTTACAATGGTTTGAATGTCGTGACTTTACAACCGTATTGAACTCGTCTCTAGAAGTGTTTTTTGCTGGATGGGGCTTTTTGATGGCAAATCGAACGTTAGTTATGTGTAATGTGATACTCGTCTAAAACATGTGTTACACGTGCGGTACACACACACATACACACACATACACACAAACACACACAAACACACACACACAAACACACACACACACACACACACACACACACACACACGCACACACACACACACACACACACACACACACACACACACACACACACACACACACACACACACACACACACACACACACACACACACGCATACTTGTAAAACCTTCCAACCGGGGAAATGTGTTCTAAACCTACCAACCGGGGACCACCATTTCCACATATTCTAGAAAGCTGAAAGTGATAAAGAACAGACAAGTTTCGAACCTAAAATACGATTTTGACATAAAAATTATGATAAATAGGGTAATAAATCAAAGAAAATTTTACATGCACACCGGGGAATTATGTGCGTACCAAATGAGGAACTGCGATGTGTGCCAACTGGGGAACGGTGTATACCAACAGGGGTACTAAGTGCGTACCAACTGTGGAACTTCAATGTGTACCAACAGGGGAACTTAGTGCGTTCCAACTGTGGCACGTCAATGTGTTCCAACTGGGGAAGGGTGTATACCAGCAGGGGTGCTATGTGCGTACCAACCGTGTAACTTTAATGTGTGCCAACAGGGGAATTGTGTTAACCAAGAGAGGAACTTAAGCGCGCTATCACCGTGGAGCTTCAATAATGTCCAACGGGGACTTTGCGTTTACCAACAGGGGTAATTGTGTGTAATCTTGGTACCGTTGTTAATAGGACAATGGCGTGCACGTTCATGGATAATATTTAAGTTAGTACAAAAATTGAAAAGAATATGTATGAAACAATATTTAAATTAAATATGTTTATCATATGACCTTATATAAGTTATACAAAAATGCCTTATTTGATTGACTCAAATATTATTCACATCAAAATAAGCATAAGAGACAAAACGCAAATCAAACAATACATTAATGACTTCATTAGCTATAAGCCGACTACAAGCATGCAAGTGCTGCATTATACCATAACAATCATGGTGCAATTAATCAACAAATGAATACAATTCGTTCTTAAAACTAAAAAATAATGTTATTTTTTTCAGGCCACGCTATTTGTCAAACCGAATGAAGGAGAGGGGGAGGCGGCTTATTTGTTTAATTCATTTTTTCCATCAGAAAAAAGCATTCACGATTTTCACCTACTATGAAGTTTTTTATCCTAAAAGTAGAACTGCCCATATGCATATAGATTGAATAGTGTAAATTTTCTTTGTCCTTACTCTGAGATTATAAAATAACTCATGCATTTAATCCCCTGAAACAGGTAAACATCAGAAAATTCATTCACACGCATGGCAACTTCCACTTCACTTAAATTGTTTTAAATACATTTATTGCATTTTCAAAAATAATAAAATCTGTAACTTTAAACAATCATGAACGTTTCACAACGAATGTGGCGAGGCTTGAGAAACTAAATAGTTAAGTAAACTAGCAAAACGACTTGATAACAATGCATTTTGACGCGACAGTAACTTAGTCTACGGCGGTAGGTCAATCTGAATAATGATCAGTAGTTATTGTTATAATATATGTATTTTAATTCTACAACTGTGATACCATTACACATGTGCTGTATTAAAAAAATACAGTATGTATGCACTTGTTTGAGTAGAGAATGCCAAAAACGGGTTAACGTTAATAATGAACTTACATTTAATTCTACCTGTCGAAATAACAGATTATATTTTAAGGAAAATAGTCACTGGCAGTCGCTTTGTTTTCCCTTGCAAACCAAACACCTTTTTTAAGATTTGAATTCACGTATTTTGTTCAAACTACCTTTATGTTAACCAACTTATGTACCTAATTTTTGCATAAAATATAATAGAAAGAGTGTATTTTAAGCACTGAAAAATTATGCCGATGTGTCATCCATATGTTATTTGTTGAAAACAATATAAAAGTAATAATTAATGTTGTTATACACGTATAATCACCGCTGACTTTGACAGCATTATCATTATATAAAAACACTAATAATTAAATATGAACCAAAGCAAACACTTATCAAACACGTAGTTTAATATTATTTTGAATCACTTACATTATAGTATATATACTTACTGGGAGTGCACATGTGGATCAATTGTTAAACCCTTGTTGGTGCCAACTTAAAAATAATATGTACCAACAGGAAAATTATAACAGTGTGACTCAATTCTGAATATACAGCACCAAATCGAACAAGATCAATTTCGCATACATGTCAAAACACTCAATTACATTTCAGATGGCAGATAACATGGTTAACATAATGATTAATCACTTAAAACAACCGACATTATAGCATCATATCGCAAAGTGTATAAACATTATTAATTATTAGCTTTGTGCCTGCATTTACACATCACATATAAATATATGTTTCAAATATGTTGTGTTCTAGGTAATCTACAGCTTGTTCAAGTGTGTGTATATGAAGAGTATTCGAAAAAACAAGTAAATAGCTTGTGTTAGAATGCATAAAAGAGGTCAGTCGCAAACGCGATAAATTGTTTTAACAATATCTTAGTCTGGGAAATGGGTATGTTAATTGATCTTTAACCATAAATGAGAAAAAAAACATAACTAAATCTGGCATCTTAGTAATTTTCATCGTCGTTGAATTATAAACTTCAATAAAAACATGGGAAAAAATGCATAACTCCTCGCGAATTTTTGTAGATCAAGCAATTTTGATATGAAAATATATATAAACATACCAATTATATACACAAAGCAAATATGTGAATTGATAGCTAATGTGAATATCTACACGCAAAACAAATGCACAAAAATCTGTGTAGGAAATTATTGTAATATTTAACAACTATTTAATCAATTCTAGTGCGATATTTACGCAATAAGTTACATTTTGGTAAATGTTTACTTTAAAATAACTATTAAGTACTCAACTACAAGTCAGACACCTGTCATTCAAAACAAATTTTGTAAAATTGACAAAATATTCATTTGTATTCTTCATATTATAGCAGTGGTTTAGCAGTAGTTTTTTATGTTATTTAAAATGTAAATTTTATCCGACTGAATTTTTTGTGTGCCTTCTCTGAACGTTTAGCCTTCTAGATTGATTTGTTATCATGTTTGCTATATTCATTCATATTCAACAAATTTAGGGTAAAAAATAACTTGTATAGTGAGTAACTCGTAGAAACTCGTAATAGAAAGTACAAAGAAACACTCATTGGCCGAACTATATACCAATCCTAATTTGTTCGGCGATATGATTATGAACAAATATCGTTTTTGGCAAAACCGTATTAATAAAACATTCAAATACAATAAGCACACATATATCGTTTTCGAAAAGAGTATATAGAACAAGAAAACACAACAAAATGTGGCAACTTCATCCTTTAACGTATTCTTCTAAACGTGCATTATATGTGTAATATTTTTTTAAGTTAAAAGTCCCCGTCGCTTTTTTGTTTCAATCAAATTTCTGCAAAAGTCTTTGACATTTTTCCAACTTCTGTTGCGAAGGTCATTCTCACTTTCAATTCATGCAAGTATTTCTTTTTTCTCTGGTAATTTACCCACTATCAAAAAACGATCAAAGTGTCTGTGAACAGCTCCTTTTTCGTTTTCACTCCATTGATTTTTGGCTGCTTGTTATGTTCTCCTGGTATTTGAAGTACTCTTTTCTGTACATGGATAATAAAACACCATATGACGTCGCTAACTGCCATTTGTAAGATATTCATATTAAATATATATACTTCAGTACAATTTTTCATAGCAAAATTACGACAAAAGCGTCCAGGTACTTACGGCACCTGATAATGACATAGATGTCACACGACAAATTTGGAAACATTATTTTGCCTTATGAATCAAACAATTACTTTTTTAAAAATTGGCTGAATACACCGACGTAGCATGTCATTACATATACCAGGTTGTTCCAAACATGTTATCAAATTTCGAAAAATATATTCCATGAGGGTCGAATGATAAATGATGCCGAAAATGGAGACGCAAAACAAAATTGTGTAATGAAAATAGTTGAAGTCAACCAAACTCCCCATCTATGCAATTTCGCAGACAGAGACATTGCAATTGGCGAGGAACTCCGATATGATTATGGAGTACCAACACTTCCATGGAGAAAGGTACATTCTATTGTTAAGACGTCATCTGTGATGAATTTATCACTGATATTTATCACATTTTAAATTAGCTTTAAATGTCTTTTGAATTATTATTTTTTATAAATATAGCCAATCAGTTTTATGATTGCATTCATGTTCATTCATGAGTTATTCTTTTTAAATACAGATATTCAAATATCTTTTTGCCGTGAATTAAAATGTTTAATCATTGAACGTCGTCAAGCTCTACTTTAATGCGGTCTGTCTGATAATGTGTATTTGTTATTTGAATTGTCAGAAATGCACGGAGCAAAAAAATGGGTATGTTTCACAGTGATTTGTTATTACTACACATGCATTGATACAAATGCGTTGTACTTAATGGTTTCATAACTAACGAACTTTCTAACACTGACTAGATAGACATTTAAATAAACACTTCTGGTGCTTTAAACTAAAATAACGCGCATGCCAAATTTAATTATTATGGTGAAAAAACTAAAGATTATTCTTCTTCTAATGGCGTGATTTAAACGTTTGATGTGCAAAGTAAAGCTAATTTGTAGTTACCAGCAAGATTTGTCACTGTATTTAAAAAAGTAAATGAAGCTGCCTTGACCCTCCTTTTCATACTCCTTTTCTAATTGCCGTGCATGTTTTGCTCGTGTTATCAGATCCCCTTTGTATTCGAGAAGAAAGTCTCCTTTTTTAAAAGGCTCAGTGGCAAAGACTCCTTCGCCTGAAATAATTATATTTGTATACATTTTATATTAATAATCATTTTGGTCATATAATTGAAGGCTAGATATAGGCGCCAATAGTGTTTTATTCATAAATAATCAATACATCTTTATGCTACTTCCATACTTCTGCCCAGTATTAAGTAACCCAATAGTCCATGTTTGTTTTCTTCTTTTTAATGGAAAGAGCTACGATGTTCTTTTATAATTTCTAAACGACTTTAAACATAACCATATACAAAAATATTTGTACCTATGACATCATTGACGGTTTTTACTTCAAAACCTGGTGGATCAACGTAATTCTGACAGTACGTTCTTGCGAGATCAAGGGGACTTGGACCCTTTTGGCTACTAAATGTTAAAATGGAAATGTCGATGAGAAAAACAACAAGAGCTGTCAGAAAACAGCGCGCTCGACTATTCAAGTGCTTGACAGTATAAAGTAAGCCACCATGGGGAAATTGTTCATATTCAATAAGGTCAAGGTACTATAGTCATATTCTCACTGGAAGAGGACCATAATTGAAACATATGGATCCTATGTCAATGCCATGTTACTTGTGAATATGTTACTATGTCGTAATAAATAAGTTTAAACCAAACATATTGATCGCTTATGTTTTAAAGAAATGGTTAATTATAGACGATTCTGAGTTCAGGTTTCCACAAAACATATGTATTGAACATTTGTAAAGATATAAAACAAACTAATAAGATTGTATTTCAAGTTGGGGTCATGTTGGTCAAGAAGTATGCAAAATATGAAAGCAGCATGTCAAGGGACCATTAAAATATTTGAGGTGGTACGCAAACTTTAACAAAGAATTATTAATAATATGCATATTCTAAGTGAAAAAAGGGGCCATAATTCTTACAAAATGTTGTTTACAGTAGTCTGCTCTTGTTTATAGATTGGGGTCATGTTGGTAAAGAAGTATGCAAAATATGAATGCAATATGTCAAGGGACAAAGAAAATATTTAAGGTGGGACGCAAACTTTAACATAGAATAACCAATAGTATGCATATTCTAAGTGAAAAAAGGGGCCATAATTCTTACAAAATGCTTTTTACAGTTGTCTGCTCTTGTTTATAGATTGGGGTCATGTTGGTAAAGAAGTATGCAAAATATGAAACCTTATGTCAAGGGACAAAGAAAATATTTGAGGTGGTACGCAACTTTAATAAAGATGTATCAATAATATGCATATTCTAAGTGGAAAAGGGGCCATAATTCTTACAAAATGCTTGTTACAGTTGTCTGCTCTTGTTTATCGATTGGGGTTATGTTGGTAAAGAAGTATGCAAAATATAAAAGCAATATGTCAAGGGACATAGAAAGTAATTGCGGTGGTACGTAAACTTTAACAAATATTTATCAATAATATGCATATTTTAAGTGGGAAAAGGGGCCATAATTCTTACAAAATGCTTGTTACAATTGTCTGCTCTTGTTTATAGATTGGGGTCATGTTGGTAAAGAAGTATGCTAAATATAAAAGCAATATGTCAAGGGACATAGACAATATTTGAGGTGGTACGCAAACTTTAACATTCCAACGCTCACGCTCACGCTAACGCCGACGCCGGGGTGAGTAGGATAGCTCCACTATATATATATATAACGTAAAACACTGTAGAGCTCTAGGCAGTTTTTCGTTATATATATATAACGAAAAACTGCCTAGAGCTCTACATTGTTTTACGTTTATTTAAAAAATATATTCGTGAAATATGTACCGTAAAACAAGCTTTGTAATCAAATGATATTAATATAAATCGATCTTTAGAATTCGTCTTCCAGTATTACTTTAAAGTTTACATAAAAACGCTTTTTAATAGCAATTGAACGTTGCAAACATAATTAAAAAGCTTACCTTAGTTTAATGCGTTTGTTCGCTCGAAACTCCATTTTTCCAACTTACTTTCACTAAATGATATAAATACCGAGTGTATGATTTTTAAACAGCGCAACCGGGGAACTGTTATAAGCCTGGATACACACTCGATTGTAATTTTGTCAAGATTTGTGTATATTTTGTGCATGCCACAAACCCGCTAATCGGGGAAGGCGTTGGATTTCTAATTTAAATTGACAGTTTGGTATTTCATACACGTAGATTAGAGATTTTCGCCTAAAACCAACCGGGGAATTCCCCGGTTGGTAGGTGTTCCCCGGTTTGTTGGTGTGTATTCATACGATTTTCCCCGGTTGGTAGGTTTTACAAACTCACACACACACACACACACACACACACACACACACACACACACACACACACAACACACACACACACACACACACACACACACACACCACACACACACACACACACACACACACACACACACACACACACACACACACAACACACACACACACACACACACACACACACACACACACACACACACACACACACACACACACACACACACACACACACACACACACACACACACACACACACACACACACACACACACACACACACACACACACACACACACACACACACACACACACACACACTCACACTCACACACATACGCACGCACGCACGCACGCACGCACACGCACACGTGCACACGCGCAAACGCGCAAACCCGCACACCCGCACCCGCACACGCACGCACGCACGCACGCACGCACGCACGCACGCACGCACGCACACACACACACACACACACACACACACACACACACACACACACACACACACACACACACACACACACACACACACACAAATTAAAAGCATATATTACAGCAAATCTGTTTTCCCCGATCATATTGTGATAGGAAAATAGTTTTATGCAAGTTAAAATAAATTGTGTTCCCGCATGCTTTCATTTTCACGTGCAGCACGAGGACACTCATTCTCAAGTAGTGTCTCAAACAACAATGTGCGAAATTTCAAGTTGAAATATTTAGCCCTATTTTAGAAACATTAATTGTTATAGTGTTGGGTTAGAGATGCATTGAGTGTACATGTACTAAGTAATCAGCTGTTTAAATAAGCATATCTGATATTGATAATAGAAAAAAATACAATTTAATTTATACTTTCCAAAAATTGTCGACCTTTTTTACTGGGTATTTTTCAAAACTCTTCCAGGTTTTGTTTTCAAATTGTTTTTTTTTACTCAGATAATTACATTGTAGAAAGCTGATTAGTTTTGTATTATATGACTATATGTGTTTGAGAATTGTATTATCATTTTTTCGTATTTAATTTGTAAAGAGTGTTAAATATTTACTGATAAGCCTGATAATAAAACACCAGAGTTCCATAAAGTGACAGCCTTGATATCGTACTCAGTTTTGATTTTTTATATGTATATTGCTTGTGTCTATTTTGTGAAATATTATTGATCTGAGTGATTTTATTAGATTGTTTGTGTGAACTATGTAGAGATTATCTTCTTAGTAAATGAAACTGGGAATAGAGTGTTCCCCCAGAGCTGAGTAGAGCTGTGTAAATATTTTATTCCCTTTTATTTAATAGCTGATTACACTAACCTAGTCAAAAATTCTCCCCTAACAAAGGAAATGTATAAGGAGTGAAATATAAGCAATACTATGTGAACACATTGATGTCCATGGCTACAGCCTCTGTCAAGTGTTCATATGTTACGTATTTTATTACATGTTAACAGCAATTGTAACGGGGTGATTTCAATATCAGGAGTTATCGGGGAAAATACATAATTGAAGTTGGGCGCTTGGAACTTAATTACTAGAAATGACGGAATAACAACCATATCCTGATACCCATAAATACTTTGTTAACACAAGCGCCGTGTACTTGTACATGTATGTATAGCGTATGATGCTATTGTCATCTGTTATTGCTATAATTATCATTATTTATTTTTTATTGTGACTTGTATTATATCATGAATGTATGCGGAGCTGGGTAAATTAACTCTTACGCTAACAAAGAACCACTTTACATATGTATTAACGTTGGAATGTAACTGCATTTTTTAAACTTTCGTAAATGTCGTCCTTTGCTTTTTCCTCCGCGTATTAGGTATGAAAGTACAATCATATCAGTATAAAGAAGTGAAACTTCAGCTGCTGGAGCAGTATGGAATTCTCATTTAAAACAATTAGTTGGTCCTTTATTTAAGGCAAGTGACCGATTGCCCAAACAGTACAAAACAGCACAATACAGCACAATACAAACCAACATAAACACACAATATGAATAAAGCTGGGGTCACCGCCTTGGAACGGTCAATGCAAAGCATATCATATTGGCATTTACGCATAACTCTGCAACTAAACTCCTACGAAACACCAACCTTATTCACACCTCTTGGCCTATCTCACTACACCAACCTTATTCACACCTCTTTGTCTATCTCACTACGACCGATTGTATAAACACCAAACTTATTCACACCTCTTGGTCCTTATTCACACCTCTTGTTCTATCTCACCATGACCGATTGTCCTTTTATGAATCCTGTTTAGCTTTTTGCACCCTTAAATAAGGCTGACCCGCCAATACTCACAAAATATTGCAAATAAAATGATAATGTTGACTCGATAAAAATGGACCGCAGTGATACATAGCATTTATATTTTTCGCTCACTTAAAGCATGATGTACGAACCGTGAGCCCTCTTTTACGTATTAGATTTCAAAGACGTTTGCCACAAATATAGTGTATTATGTATCTGATCCCTACTATCAACCTGATACTTCAACACTTTCTTAAGATATATCAGCAGAAAAATAAGTATCCTGTCCCCCCACACACAACCTCTTCTATCCAATCAAATCATGATCCCACTCCACCACCATACACACGTACGCAAACAAACACACAATTAGGATAGTAAGACAACTATTAAATTGTTTAAACAAATTAATTTTTGATATTAAACGTTATACAGTAAAACAATAACTAAACTGTTTCAAAGAGAATATTGAGAGCCCCTGTCGTATTTCTATCACGCCTGCGCGGAATACCTCTAATGACATGACCTACTTATAGTAATAAAGAAAGCAAATGGTTCCGTTTCTAATATGTTTGTACTTAGCTTACTATATTTAACTGTCATTTGATGTACGTTTGTGATGTGTTTTGATGTCTTTGATAGTTATTTATGTTCGTCTACTTATTCACACTGCATGTGTACTGCTTCATTGTCGAGTTTTGTAAATGTTCAACGTTTTTGCAATCTTTTTGTTGGTTGTTTTATCTCTAATAATTAATTCTGCATATATAATATTTCAATGTCAATTAGATTATGTATGTATCAGATTTGTGCAAGTCTTGGATAGTTGTTATATGGCTATGGATGCTGCCGATATGAAACTGACTTCTAATGATTAACGACGGACAATGACTTACCTTTAGCACCGAAGGTATACCAAACACGAAAAATACACGAACAATCAGAGAATGTTTACTGCTTTCTAAAACATCATTATTAGATATTTAGCTGTGCAAACATTACTCAAAATTATTAGGGACTTAGAACTTTTAATAATTGTATGGATTGTATTCTTTTCGGTCTGTACATTCACCATTTGACGAACCAAAGATGGGACTCCTTACTTAATGCAGCCTTAGGCACAGAAGAACTAAAATCCATGAAACAACAATCTTAGTCACTTCTTTTAGCGTTCTTGAAAACATAACAACTCTTGTTTATTGCTTTGTACAACATCATTATTAGATATTAAGCTTTGCAAACATTTATCAAAATTATAAGGGACTTTTAATCATGTATGGATTCTATTATTTACGGTTTGTAAATTCACCATCTGACGAACCAACGATGGGACTACTTACTTAATGCAGCCTTAGGCGCAGAATATCTTAAAGCCATGAAACAACAACAATAGTAACTTCTTTAGGCGTTCTTGAAAAGATAACAACTCTAGAAAAAAGTGGGAATTTCGGTAAATAAATAAATACATGATCAATTAAATTCAGCGTCAAGACATGTTGGAAACATTTTTTTTTAATTCTTGTTATTTTGAAATATTATTGTTTACCTTTTATTTTGCATTTTTTGCATTTTGTAAATTACCATATAATTTTTATAATTTGGAAACAATTTATTGAAATAAAATGTTTTTTTGCAACAAAAGGTAAACTGTTTCGTTCATTCTTAGATAGCTGTTGACTGTAAATGTTCAGTTTTGTAGACTTGGCTTGTGTTTGTTCTTTATGATTTGTCCTCGCACAGTGCTGTAAACATTATATATATATTATGTTTTAAGGAAAAATAAATGTTGTTTGTGTCTTAAGACTGGTTCTGTTTTGACTATATTTATATTTATACTCGAATACATGAACACACCATTACGTGGTGCCATCCTTCCAGAAATAACAATAACATTACTCGAAACCGTCAAGAATGCCTGTACGATGTGCACAGTGGTTGGTTCATAAGCTTCTTACCTCGGCGACCAGGGTTCAATACTCGCTACCGCTGTATTTTACTTCGGTTGATGGTAACCATAGCGGACGGACGTGGTTATTTCCCGATCGTCCGGCTTAACCACGAAGCAAAACACAGCACCGAATCCCGATCCATTTCAGTAATACAATTTAATAGATGTCAATTTGTAGATATAATTCAAATTCTTCCACACTTTCGTGAGTTTAAAAAGTAATTTGGTAGGAGTGCTAGGACGCACTCTGGGTCCTGACATAAAGTAATTTGGTAGGAGTGCTAGGACGCACTCTGGGTCCTGACATAAAGTAATTTGGTAGGAGTGCTAGGACGCACTCTGGGTCCTGACATAAAATAATTTGGTAGGAGTGCTAGGACGCACTCTGGGTCCTGACATAAAGTAATTTGGTAGGAGTGCTAGGACGCACTCTGGGTCCTGACATAAAGTAATTTGGTAGGAGTGCTAGGACGCACTCTGGGTCCTGACATAAAGTAATTTGGTAGGAGTGCTAGGACGCACTCTGGGTCCTGACATAAAGTAATTTGGTAGGAGTGCTAGGACGCACTTTGGGTCCTAACATAATGCAACTTCAGACGCATTAAAAACATTGAAATACACACATAAGGGTGAACGGTTCACTATCGTTATACATCAAGACCACCCGTTACATAATATACTTGTCTAAATCATATTAAAATCTCTATGCTAAAACATTAGCTATCGAAGTACATATTTAGCTAGTTACGTTGTATGTGATTATGCGTTTTTTTTTAAGTATTTGTATGCTGTTGATTATGCATATTTGTGAAGTTTTGTGTGTTTTGTCAAGTCGAAAGCTTTGGTGGTTGGCAAACGGTTTCTTTACCAGAACTCCACATCGACAAAAAAGTTCGCTGTAAGCATTACATTATGTTTAGTATGCATACTTTTTTAACGCTTTCCTTATGTTAAACGGAGTAATTTTCAAATGATGTGTGTACAGAGACATACAAGGTTAACTCTGCAAAACCTGTACAGTCAGTACAGACGTTTACCTCATGCTATTTACTTTTTCTCTCGTGAGATTCAACAATTACAGCAGCAATATTATCGGTAACATGAATATTTTAGAAAACGATGTTATAGATGCGTTTTTTCTACATGCTATGGAAATTTCTGAACTGGTTTTATTAAATATTGTATTAAATGTGAGAAAGATCAGGATCCTATATTTCCCATACCTAACCTGAAAGAATCATTATGAAATAAACCAGTATATTAATATATGTACACAAATTAAAACTTTTCAATATTCCGACTTAGTTTGGATGTTTACAACGTAAAAACGGGTTTCCTGAAGTTGAATGGCTCACTAATAGATTTCTAAATATAATGAATTTTATATTGATATCCGAAATGATAGATAACAAACGCCTTAAATATTTTTTGTAAATATTTTAAGCCTCTGTTGATAGTTTTCAGAATGTTCTTTTCCTCATAGTCTATGAGGGAATTTATTATTGTTTTTTCTCTAGATCATCATCATCATCATCATCATCATCATCATCATCATCATCATCATCATCATCATCATCATCATCATCATCATCAGCATCATCATCATCATCACCACCACGACCACGACCAACACCACCACCACGACCACCACCACCACCACCACCACCACCATCACCATCATCATCATCCTCATCATCATCATCATCATCATCATCATCATCAGCAGCAGCAGCAGCAGCAGCAGCATCAGCATCATCATCAGCATAATCATAATCATCATCATCATCATCATCATCATCATCATCATCATCATCATCATCATCATCATCATCATCATCATCATCATCATCATCATCATCATCATCATCATCATCATCATCATCATCATCATCATCATCATCATCATCATCATCATCATCATCATCATCATCATCATCATCATCATCATCATCATCATCATCATCATCATCATCATCATCATCATCATCATCATCATTATCATCAACATCATCATGAAAATCATCATTAACAACATACATATCATCAGTATCAATGACATCATCATTATATTGCTCGTTAATCTAAACGAGTTCAGACTTTATTAATTATTACACAGATAAAAACTAAAAATGGGTGTTTGTATCTGAGAGGGCTTTCATATTAATAAACAGAGAATAAAAACTATTAATGTCTACTTCTTTCGAGCTGTCCTGATTCATTTATGTTCTCTAATATTTAATATACCATTCGAACTGTCCAGTCACTGAAAACATACCCTTGCAAACGTTTGTTAAAACTATGACAACATGCGTTTTAGGAAATTTGGGTCAAGTGAGAAAAACAATCCAACTTGCTAATCTGCTTCAGGCAAACTGGCCATTCAAAACGGTCAACTAACCACACACGCCAACTGGCTTTTAAAGATCCGGCCAGCTGGCTTTCAAAAAATATAAACTTAGAACACAAACCAACTGGCTTTTACACATCAGGGAAACCGGTCTTAAAGATTAGATTTTTCAACTTTAAACTCAATGTGCGTATCTACAAACGCAATATCCTAATTAAGTTTTAGTTTTTAACAGAGAATCTTATTTATTCTAAAGAAAAGCAGCGTTTGATTAGAACATATCGTTGTGTATCTTTAAATTACTGTTGGAAAATACCATAGTAGTTATAAACTCTCGGTAGGTAAATTTTTTCGTCCGCTCGTCATCAGACCGCGTCCTATAGCCATCATACGGACACATACGAACTTATGATCGTTAATTGTATGCATCTAAAGAACCGAAACGGATATCATAATGAATACATTTTGTAGGAAATACCGTTATGGGTATAATTGAACATTCACACGTGTAGTATGCTAGAAGTGCAATACTATATATATAAATCATACGTTTAGCCTAAACAAATAATATCAGACAAGTGCACACAGGGTTACATAAATTTTGTTTGAAGCAGCTGCGACATATACAGGGCTTATCCACTATCACCTATGAAGAGAAGTGCACATTAGTAAAATTGCAACCCATACAATAAACGGTAGTAATGAGCAGTTCAGGTAACCGTGAAACCGCGACCGGGATGCGAAATCCTACTGCTCATTTTATTTTTTATTTGATTTTTTCTTTTATGGCAATTTATTTTTGAGGACCAAATGCTCAAGATCAGTGTCCAAATGCCTTCATATACTTTTGATATCTATTACAGAGACATAAACAAATGAGCAGCTATAAGTAAATCGCAAATAGTAAGTAGCATTTAAGCTCACCCTGTAACATTGTCACATTCATTTTCGCAAATAAAAATAATAAATACACTTTAAAAGGATCATTTATATATACTTTTTTGCCACCAACAAGAAACTAACACACAATTAAAACAATATTATCCATAAACTTATAAGTTAAAATAGTTTTGCAAAATTATAAGAATTCAAACATTTTAGATATGCTTATGATGAAATTGTGCCACAGCTGCATTAACCAAACGTCCGAATCGAACTGATCACAACTTAACAGAAAGATAAAAGTAATCGTATGAAAATATAGACAATAAAACAACTTGTTATACTTAACATTTAGTACGTAGCAAGACAAGACTGATATCACATAAACAATTGCAATGTGGCGGACATTAAAACATATTAATAATTCAAAAAATATGCACGAACAAAGATATCCAGTAAGTGTGCGTCTAAAAACATCAAGTATGATTACGATTACTTAGAATTAAAACTCGTATTAACAAGCGCAATTTGACGTAAAGAATTGAGCAAAATGATCAATCACACATGACTGCTTTAGACTGCTTTCAGTTGACTTTCAAATTAATTAGTTATTTAAATCATATTAACTGGAATACAAAGACTAGTATTACATACATTTGTCATAAAAAGGCCATGCTTATTTAAAAAACAACAGATTATAACGGATGGGGGAGTGGGTCATCTAACTTTGTTGTCAATACAACCTTGAGTGACAAAGCGTTAGGCCTTACGTTTATACCATCATACACAATCAAGTAAAAAACGAGTTACTATTTATTTATTTATTTTGCTTATACACAAAACGACAAATCGCAAACAAAAAGATGCAAATTTAACGAGCACAGTTAAGGAACGTGAATACTTTTATTTACTCACGAATGCACCATAAGCAAAACTGTTCACACACGTTAGCTATGTCATTTTTTGTATTATTATAGATTGTTTTGCCAATCTGATTTAAATAAACAGAAACATCAAGTTTGACCTGATCTCGAATTTTCAGCTTCAAATTCCGCTTCTATCTGAGAATCCGTCTCTCGTGGGAAAACCTTGTCTATACTGCCTTATAAACCTTTCCTCTATCAATATTGATACCCTGTCAAACGCACACCTCGAATGTCGAAAACAAAAAGATTTGCAACTCATGTAAACGCCAAAACGAGAAACACGTGCATTGTTCGCGCTCAACCATTACCGTGCTCGCTCTTCTAAATAGAATGTACAATACCAACACGATACCGTATTTCTAAAACTGAGAATAATTTCATTCAACAAATACTAAACAAAATAAGGTTTATTTTATGATTTGGAGATAAGTAAATTATCATTTATACATTGCTTATTTACTTTTGTAGATTAACAAGTACTTATCAAGCATATAGTGCTTATATACGTCCGGGGAAATGAAGTTATCCATCAAGCTAACAGTATTGATTTACTTTCTTTTAGATTAAGTAACTGATCGAGCGTCCAGTGTTAATATACCGTTTTGTATATTGAACTACTTATCAAGCGTTCAGTGTTCATATACTGTTTTGTATATTAAGAGACTTATCAAGCGTCTAATGTTTATAGACTGTTTTTTACATATAATTAAAGCGTCCAGTGTGCTTATTTTAATTAGAAATAAAGTCGCGTAATATTCATATAGTGTTCATTGTGATTCACGTACGTACGAAAGTGTTGTTGAACCACATTTGCCTCTTATTTGATAAATATGGAAAACACGTCGGCTCTGGAGACTCCTGAAAGAAGAATCATAACAAATTTGAATTTGAATTATTTGAATTATTGACCGTATAATTTTTTTATTAAATGGCTTACATTGCAAAGTATTCAATAATATAATGATGGAACATTCGTCGAAATTTGGTTAGATTTCACAATATTGGCATTTGTCGGCTTTTATTGCATACATTTGTTATCGAACAATTGGTCAACTCACGTCCCTCACAAAATGGTAACATTAGACAGTATAAATAATGAAATAAAGTTTTTCATTGCGAAGTATTGCAATAAATTAGACGTGGAAGCAACCGGATAGGTTATACTGAAAAGCAATTTTATGACTTGGAAGAGGGAATTCAACGCAGATTGGCCACATTAAGAGGTATTTAAATACTGTAGAAGTGGACAACATCACACATACTGATTTGTATTTAAATACGATGGCATTTAAATTATTCAGGAATTTGTTATATTGCAAAGTATTCGTATGGTGTGAAGATTCTTTTGATATTGGTCACGACGAAGGATGCTCTGTAGAGATCAATTGTATTTTTGGTTACACGTTAGAAAAAGGAAACATTGTAAAATATAAAAATGATAATATATACTTATAATATATAGGTCACATATTAAGGTATTAACAAGGTAAAAATAAAGCTATTCAGAAATCCACTACCAAGTATTAAATAAATACATGCAAATAATCAATTATATGTCTCGTGCAAATAACGAGGCACACGACGCTCAAAAGATAGGCAATTGATTGCAAACTATTTTACAAAGGACTTATGGCTATGCTCACCTTCCATGGTCTCAGGTGTCCCAAGGTCATCATCCGTGGCGAACAGGAATTGCGGGTAGCTGGCCTGCGTGTCGTACGTGCAATTGTTAAACTCTTTCCCAGATATTACCGCCAGAAAAATGCGATCATTCTGGCAGCCAGAGTAAGAATCGATGATAAAAAACTGACGTTTTCTATCCCTGGAAACAAAGTAAACAATACATAAAAACAATTTTGACCACTCTTAAAACGATATGTATGAGCCAATCTTAATGCAACTTAGCACGCCTGTTTATATTGATAATATGTAGGCCAAATTCAAAATGAATCCTGATCAAACAAGTAAATTTATTACTCAATAATTAAAGGATCAGTTCAGATTGTCCATCTTGACAATACACAGGCTAAGTTTAAATATGGACATGGACCTTATTATACTATAAAGTCGTGATCTAATTATAATTACTTGACCTTTTTTGACAAAAATAAAGAGCTTCTTTCAAGCACTTACCCCTCCAATGAAAAGTAGTGATATGTCTTGGTTGCTATGGTGCTCCAAGAGGCAGCAATGATCTTCTCCTTTCTGAACCAGCTTGTGACATCTGATCCTTGACCATCAAACACGATGTACTTCTCTGTGTCGCTCTTGAACAACGCCACCTTCACCTGTCAATATACATGTACAGTGTACGAATGTTAACATCAATACGAGAAAAAAGTTTATTAGCATCATCACGTACTTACTTTATTTAACGAAAACATTCGTCTCTATATGTAAACTAATAGTATAATCTTCATGGAAGTTTTGAAGGACAATTACTTTCTTATAATTGATTTTTTTTCAGTTCCAATGCGTAAACGTTTGACTTAAGGCATTTAGGACAAACATATACACACGTCAATATATGTGAAAAACAAACGTTATTCAAAAACTACTTAAAAACACATAATAGTTTATATTCATGCTTACGAGTATCGTTTAATATAACTGTTAATAGCCTTCGATGAGTTTAAACATGGCTAACAGACTCTCTTTTTAAAAATATTTAAGAAGTAATTTAAGGCCACGTTTTTGTTATTGCGCTTATAATCAACGGGTTGAAATATTTATGAATAGGAAGCAGGAGGGTATTAGCTCGAGCGGTTTGATTACAAGCAGGGGAACGACAAACCCTTGGTTCACACCGCAAAAACCAAAACTAAAACTTAACTTAGTTCGATTTTACCACGAATTTATGTATTGTTTGTATGTTTAACAGTACAAATATTTAAATCAAAATCCCGCCCTTTTTCGCGATAAAAAAACACAAACATGCGTTTTCGTGACATCAAATTGACAAAACACTTCAAAAGACGTCGAATTTGTTTATAAACACTTAGTGAATAATCGATTTGACCCCACATGTGTTATTTTGTAATGTAAAAAGGTTGATATAATAAAAGCATATTCGATGCAAAATTAACGAAACGTTTACATTTTTATAAAATTCACTTTAAAACTAATGTGTTTCTACTGCAAACATAATGCTGAAAAAATGCGCGTTTAATACAGTGCTTTAAACTTAATAATTTTTAGAAAATTATTAAAACAACGTTTAACAACATAAGGCTGCGCACATTGTTTGTTGCAGGATATACCACACTGATTTGAATTCGTTGTCTATGGAGAACATCGTCAAGGTCATGCTATAATATGTTCTAAAGTTAGATAATGCTGATAATTGGGAATCAATATACAGTAGCACTGTTTTACAAATTTAATGCGACAAAACGCAACGCGATATTTTGCTAATTGTGTTTGCATGTTTGACAACTAATTTGGTGATATCTGAACTGGTGGATGTGAGGGAATGGCAATAGACTGTGCGAACGATAAACGTCAAATTCAATTATATTTTCATTTGTTATTGTGCATTGCTTTAATTCTGTAAAACTTAATAACCTAAACCAGATAAGACCAGTTTAGCAAACACTAATTATTGTAGTATTACACTGCATGTAAAGCGAAAAAAGTGCCATTTAATCTTTTTTGTAAATGCTAAACGCGTGTTTAATGCAAGAAACACAATAGTTTAATGTTCTGACAACGATATGAGTACACAAAAAAGCAAATAAGCTCTTCAAACACTTTCCAACGTTAATGACGTGTATTGTGCATTGTACGGATTGCATATATAATCATAGAAATGGCATATAAATTGTGTGTTAATTACGCCCAAACTCATGTATTTAAATCACTCATATATAACATACCTTTCGATCACTCATTTATGACACGAATTTCAAATATCCTTGTATAACACTAATCTTAAGAAACCTTATTGTATAGTGGTATATTAAAAAAGTATCATTTTGTGGTTTATTAATACATAAAAGTATGATAACACATTGTCTTTAAAATATTTCAACAGAAATCATAAAAATTATGTTTAATTGATATCATTTTAAATACTCTTCACCGTGTCATGCAATGTTTTAAGGGCCTCAATTAGATGTATTGTTCGTGTCGCTATTTAATAAATGTTGCCCAAATATAATTTAAAGAATTGAAAGAAATACGTTGAAGTTATCAGGTCCTCATCAATCACGTTTTTTTTAACTTCATTGAAATCATGTAAATCAAAGAAATATTGATATTTTCTTTTTTAACCAGACATATCAAAAGCGTTGATTCAGCGTAAATGGTCAGGTAAAGCACTGGTCCGTTCATTTTGATCGTTTGTCCGTACGTACGTCCCAAAAAATATTTTTTCTTACACTGCTGACTTGAATTAGTTTAATATAGCACAACCGAGTAACTTTTATAAGAGGGGGTTATCACGTGACAAACAAGATGGCGACATCCATGCCGAGACAGGTATTTTCCGCCGTTTTATACCCTTTATAACTTGTATTAATTGTTAAAATCCGCTCATTTTCCAGTCATATCAGCAAGAAACTGATTTACGTATATTTCGTATTTAAACTCGCTTTATATCTCGACTTTACTCGTTGAATATTGTCTTTGTTGCGTTGTGCTAAGGTCACCCCTCTAAGAAATGTCGCACCGAGTAAAGTCTAGTTATATAGCGAATATTAATATGAAATAAACGCTAACGAATTTCGTGCTGATATGGCTGGAAAGTGAGTGTCATTTTAAAAACCTATATAAAAATAAAGGGTATAAAACGTAAAAAAATATGTCTCGGCATGGACGTCGCCATCGTGTTTGTCGCGTGATTACCCCTTCTGTTAATGTGCAGATAATCGTAAAAAAATTAATTTCCAATTTTGGCTCACTATTATTTTCCCAAAACTGTTATATGTTTAATGCCTCAACATTGTGATCGCAACTCCTTTTTACAAGTGTGTTGACTTTTCTTCATCTTGCACTGCAGGAAGCCCCCGTATTAATGTGATCCTTTATGAATAAAGGGAAAAGGAAGACAATTTTACAATAAGAAATTTTGAAATTATAATAGTTTGCGGGTGGGGGATATCAGTGACACATCTTGCTGTTTATAGTATATGTTTATATAAGAAGTTTCATTTAGCTTTAGCGAAAATGTTACGAAACATCCACTTCAGTACTGACCATAATAAAGGTGGACAGAGAATTTAAAGTACTTTGCCCGCATGGCGAATCTCAAAATGTATTCATTCATTTTTAAATACACATTGTGATTATCGAAAAACAACATGGTGCAAGGAATTACCTGACTGATATTCATGTATTGCCATCCATCAACGAGCGGGTGCCGAAAATGTTTCGAGCATGACGTGACAGTCAACTCTGTACAAGTGACGTCATCAGTTGTGACGCTATTTCCTGTAGTCCAAGCATCTTTGACGTCAATGCCTATCCCCGGAGTAGCGCGAAAAAACAGTATCCAATCTGAAAACCAAACCAACAATTGTATGAAAACCTAAATACAAAGAATTCATACAAAATGAACTCTATATCTTTAACCTGATTACATTTCAGTTAATTGGAACGAAACTTCTTTTTGTCAGTTTGAAATCAGACCATTTTATAAATATTTAACGGTGTTGAACCATACACATTTTTTAATTTTCATTTTTTAAGAAGGTGACTAGTGACTTCGTTTAGAAAATAACACAGTTATGCGAGTGTAGATATGCTGGTAATTGAATACCACGTGACAGTAAAAAATAAACGCACCCTTCAGAAAATATGCAATCGATGTGGCGTCCGGTGTCTGGTGTGCACTCGCCGCTGCAAATGGTACGTACGACAACTGACATTCCCTCGATGACTTCCGGTAGTTAACGCTTGCGCAAAACGGATCACGCAAACACGTCGTGCAACACTGTACGCTTGACGGCGACGTGATTGTTTTATACGTCGTCGTGAGCGCAACGGATTTGATTCCCTGGAACTGATCCTGTCTTAGTCCCCAACACTCGACGAGCATAAGTGCGCTAATAAGCAATACTTGTCCCGTAACAGACATTGGTGAACACTAAGAGCCGTTCTAGCAAAAAATGAAGGTCTAAAATTTACCACAAAAATGCTTACCACTGATGGACTGAACACAGAAAAACAGTAGACAAAACCTATTTACAAAAAAAACAATCCTGTCATCTCAAACGACGCAACTGCTTTATTCCCATTTCAAAACCGTATAAAGAAAGTCGATGTTAGCAATGTCATCGTAAACTTATTCCTATGGCTCCAACAATTAAGTGCATTCAACTCAAACATATTAAATTCGTCAGATTTTTTTTTGTTATTCATGCATACAATAGGCAATTTATATTCTATAACTACGCCTTAAGTAATTCAGACACCCAATCCATCGATGTTTACTTTGCGCGGTGAATCGAACGCGTGATTTGCTCAACATCAATGAAAAATATGACAAAAAACCGAATCCGTAACGATAATCATTAAAACAGAACCAACATGCAATTAATTATTACAACACGTTCGGTTATGGCGTTATAAATGTGAAAGCGTAGGAAATGTGTGGTAAACACATTGCAAATTAATTGTATATACGATAATCGTATAGCATATGCTATGAAAGGCTGTCCTGCTAGAGCAGTGGCTGGTACACTCGCTTCTCACCTAGGCGACCCGGGTTAGATTCCCGTTCCCGGCATCATGTGAGATTGGTTGGTGGTCACCATACCGGACAGGTGGGATTTCCTCCTGGTACTCCGACTCCCCCATCCAATCCCCCACAACACAAGACCACATCAAAATTTAAAATTCTTCAGTAACGAGGAAAAAGCTGGAAATACCAGCTATACTTTGCCACGACTTTCGTTAATCCAGTAAATTGATAGGCATTTAGTTAGACATAATACATTATCAAATAATTTGTGTTTGTATATATTAAATTGCAATATAAAATGAATTATGCCATGTTACCGATAAACTTTTTTTAAACATATATCAACCCATCTTTTTTAAATATATAAAACAATCGTTCAAATTTTATCATATAAAATGCATGTTTGAAAAAAACACAACTTTATTGACATTATGGCATGTTCATGTCTAGGGGCACATATTATATATGATAATGATTTTTTGAATGAAAATTAATCCTATTGATTGAAGGTGTCAGCTTCTGTTAAACATCCTCTACTGATCAAACAATAATTATTGGATTCCGTAATCACCGACACACTCTGTTAAGCATTTAAACTATTAGCTTTATACAGTTTTCATATATTAAGTTTGCAAACATTTTATTGGAGCACAAAAATTACGCACTTGTGAATTCAAGCAAACAAGTATTCAAATTTAATTCCATCGGGAGAAACACAAACTGAGACATTCGTATTTGCACATTCAACCGTTGTTGTGCTTAATATAATTGTTGATATATTATTTATGAATGACTTAGTTAAATACATCGGTCGTTATTAGATTCAAAGATTCTGGACACAAAATGTACAAATGACGACATTATTTTAAGTCATGGCGTAATGAAATCTATTTGACGTAAATTAGTTTGTACTGAGTGGGTTACATTTTAAGATTCCTCGTACACAAGGTCTCGACTCACGACTGATCTTTTTGAATTATACGCTCCGCATGAAATGTAAACGCTTTTCGGTTCGAGTTAAATATTCTCTTCACTAAACATTTCGGTGTTCTGTATTTTAACTCGTATCCTGGAATTAGCACGATTTATGTATTGTTTCATTTCAATGCAAAATGCAAACCAACCGTTTTTGCAAATATATCAGTAAGTTGTTATACCACATTGTATTTCGTTTTTACGTTGTTGTGTGTACATAGGAATAGGAATGTCATCGCAAAAATACATATTTATTTCTTAGAAAGTAATTTACACGAGTCAAGAGTGGCTGATATTTAACATGACGATTTGAGTGAAACGGCCACCGTGGCGAAATGGATATGGTGTCCGCCTAGCGACCGGGAGATAACGGGTTCGATCCCAACAGTGGGAGCGTTCTTTAGATTCCCCCCATATACACCAAGTACTGGTCCTAGTCCTAGGAAAAGGATTCGATACAGTTTCAAATAAGCCTTAGGCTTTCTATGTAATTGAGCTAAAATAAATAGGTTTAAACTAAACAAAACAAATTGAAACGGTCCAACACATGGCTTTTCATGTTAGTTATGGCATTATTTAATTCCTCAACGAACTATAGCGTAGTATTGAAACACAGTTTATGAATAATCTGACATATTGCGTAAGCAATGTAAATATATACAAACCAACGACATATTAAGGTGTAATATCTTACTAAATTGTACGAATATAGTAACTAAAAGGTCTGCAATATACATACACAGTAGCATTGTTTACAACATTCAAACGTGTGATACGTTTCAGCAAAATAGGTAATTAAACCGTATATACCGGTAGTATAATGTTTGCTGTAAATCTCTTAGATTTCGGAATCGTTTTTGACCTCTACAATGATTGATTTTTACTCCTGATATGAACTTGGCCAAGATTTCTAATCCTTTCTAATTTTCACTTGAAGAATAGTAGATGGAGAAATATTATTCTTCCTACTATAATCTAAATAATAAGAATGTGTTTATATATGTTTAAACAAAGTTTATCGGTTATATGGCATACTGCATTAGCAATTAAATATATACAAACAAACCATTTGTCTAGCTTAATAACCCGAATGTGTCTCATAATTAAGTGTATCATAACAAAACTTGGCATGTATGTGTTTATCATCAATAAAAAAGCATCATTGTATGTATGTATCGGTGCTTTAAAAATGCTCAAATGATAAGAATGTTAATTTTGCAATATCTATAAAAAAGTAGATATATTTACAACAACCAAAGTATTTAATACGTTACAATAACATCAGTTATTGAAACTTATAGTATATAATATATGAAGTTATTATTGTATATATAGGAATCTGTCTTGACCTCCAAAAATGATGGACATTTATTCAAGAAATTAGTTTGGCCAATAAATGATGATGATGTGCTGTGCCTATTGCCTTTGAATTGTGTCGGGCTATTTGGAAATGGGTTCATTGTCCTAAAAATAATAAAAATAGACACACAAGCACATGGGATCAGCGATGCGTGGTATTTTACTGTTTCTTTTGCCTTGTCACTGCGTTGGCTTATCGGAAATGGATGCCTGGACCGTAAAAGTACATCGTGATATAATAAAGTTTCCCTCTTGCAGTGACAGCTGTAGCTTAATGTTTATTTCTACAAATGAATGTTCCAATGCTTTTGGCATCTAGCCAATCATTGTTTAGAACGTTTATTACAATTTTTTTATCATGAGTTGACCAGATAGTTCCTAAGCGTTCTCATTACTACTGCAATTATTGTAAAAAGTAATAGCTTGTTTGTTCTGTGTTGAATGACTGACGTTATGGATTCAGTTGTCTTTTTAATCGTGTTCATTAATATTGGAAAATCGTGCGAATCACATCGCATCGCTAATGTAATTTGAAATATGTCTGTAGTACATGTGTCGTTAATGGTGAAAGGATTGCATTATTTGTAAATATATATTTTTTTAATGTGATCTGTCCATCAGTTGTTCATTTTTTTGCTTAAACGGCTTATAGTAATCAGAAATGCCTGTTTCGGGACGAGTTCTGATTATATGCGCACTTATGCTCGTCGAGTGTTGGGGACTTACACCATATTACTTTCAGGGATTAAAATCTGTTGCGCTCACGACGACGTATAAAACAATCACGTCACCGTCAGACATTCACTGTTGCAGGACATGCGCACGGGATACGTTTTGCGCAAGCGTTATCTACCGGAGGTCATCGAGGGAATGTCAGTTGTCCTACGTACCATTAGCAGCGGCGAGTGCATACAAGACACCGGACGCCACATCGATTGCATATTTTCTGAAGGGTGCGTTCACTTTATTTTGTCAAATTGCATACAATTACTATCCAATCTACATAAGCATATATGCGTTGTTTCATAAGCTTAGTCATAAGCTATCTAGTTAAAAACAAAGACAAATTTTAGCAAGTTGTATTTGTGTGTGTGTGTTTTTACACCGTTAAATATTGATAAAAAGGTCTAACTCTTGATAGGAAAAAGGTTGTTTCAATTAAATTCAAATGCATTTTGGCTAAAGACATAGCGATGATTTTTGTAGATTTTATTATTTCAGTTGTTTATGAAAGTGTTTATTAAATCAACAACAACAACAACAACATTAATTTCGGCAATTAAGCAACAAATAATCTTCTAGCCTACAATTTGATAAAACAGATGGTAATTCTTCAGGTAAAGATTGCTGTGATTGTTAGTTGAATACAGAGGAAGAAAGATATTAGTATTACAGGTCAAAGATCGTGAATGCAATGTTAGTGCTTGATGGTCATTGAATATTTATTTGTATACATGAACATAATATACAGAAATCGCTTTTTGGTATAATGAGAATACTATTAAGAATATATAACTATTACAATATTAACATAATGCATGATTTTGGCATAATGAGAAAACTATTTTTACTATTAACATAGTAAAACCAATATTTCACATACACTACATAGTATAAAATGGTACATGTTATCGATGAAAGAAGTTGAATAATGTACATATATATATATATATAGGTTAATGTTGGCCATCTGCAGTAATATGATTTGAAGTATTTTCTTCTTAGATGTGAGTATAGTGGGCATGTTAACACGAATGATATTCGTTTTCTATTAAATTTGTACAGCATATTTTGCATTTTCTTTCTGCTCTCTCTATATTATAGTAAATCTTATGAAACATATTTTGGCATTGTTTGATTGAGGTTTCAGATTGGACATTGGTATTTCGCGCTACTCCTGGGATAGGCATTGACGTCAAAGACGCTTGGACCACAGGAAATGACGTCACAAGTGATGATGTCACGTGCACGGAGTTGGCTACATCATCTTGCTCGAAACATTATCGGCACCCGCTCGTTTTCAACTGGAAAAACATGGATATTAATGAGGTATGCCCATGTACCATCTTATGTTCAGACCATTACGATGCATATAAAGAACTGTATATACAAATGCTTTAGATGTACGTATGCGGATTTTGTAATATAATTTCTCAGCCTAAAACATTTGTATCAGTTCTAAAATGGATGTCTTATAGAATTGCCAGTTTATTGATATCACAATCTCTCTGTAAGAATATGAGATGTGTTTGATTAGAAACTGAGAATCATTTTCATCTCGACTTTTCATTAAGATATATATATCAGCAACATTTTCGTAACGAAAAACACATTTAATCGAGACCTCTTATATATTTCACGAAGATTGTGTAGGGTATTATATAAAATCATATAAAATAATTTTTATTTAAATGTTTCATTTATATTATAATGTTAGAAAATTTGAATTAGGCATGACACAGTCTGCTTTGAAACAACACTTTAATTCTATGTTTCTCAAGATACGTGTTAGAAAATGGCAATACAAAATAATGTTATATAATAGCAATTGAAAGACATGTTATGTGTTAGTGATCGAAATACGTGGGTTTTAAGTGTAGTTAAAAATAATTAAAACATTAAAACATGTATTCCTCAAAATAAACATCAGCAACGTTAGGCGTCGTCTGAAAATTTTAATTGAGTTTTTGTGTAATCATATCGCTGTAAGAAACATGAAACTATTGTGATTCTGGCATTAAGCAAGAGCTCTGTTTTGACCCAAGAAATTAAATGTCAGTAAATTAATTAGCCTGTTTTTACATACTATAATTATTTACTGCTAAACTTCTCTTGACTGGTTTATGTTATGATTTATGTACTGCTTTAAGTTAGGACTCTATTCAGCAGACATACAATGTACAATGAAAAAAGAAATAAAACTAAGTATGGCGTTCATCATTATATCAGTCTATTGACGAAATAATGGTTTACATTGTCTCATATCCACCGGTTCAGATATCGCTTGTTTAGTTTTCAAACATGCGAACACAATTAGCTTCGCGTTTTGCTCTATTGAATTCGTATTGATTCCCAATAATTCACTTTATTCAAATCTAAAACACAATTAGCAAAATACCATCGCGTTTTGAAATGTTGAATTTGGGTAACAGATATTGCTTCCCATTTAGCCACTAAATCCAATTTTATGTCATATTCTATCACGACCTGAATCATGTTTCTCTAGACAAAGAAGTTAAACAAGTATGGTATATCCTGCAACAAACCATGGAAGGATCTTAATTGTGTGACAGTAGTTCTTGAATTTCTTTAAAAAAGAACATTTAGTTAAATGCATTTGCTTGAATGCGCCCTTTTTCTGCATTATGTGGTGCAGTAAAAACGCACATTTTTTTAATCAAGTTCATCAAAATCTAAACGTTTTGTAGATTGTGCATCTCAGTTGCGTTTACAATCAAATATTTTTACAGTATTTAACAAAACATATGACATATCATCGATTATTCTATCATTGTGAATGATAGACGGAAGTCGACGTCACTTTTAAAGGGATCTTTTCACGCTTTGGTAAATTGACAAAATTGAAAAAAGTTGTTTCAGATTCGTAAGTTTTCGTTTTAGTTATGATATTTGTGAGGAAACAGTAATACTGAACATTAACCATACTCTAATATAGCCATTATATGCATCTTTTGACGATTTTAAAACCTAAAAATTATAAAGCGTTGCAACGCGAAACGATTGAATAATTTGGAGAGTTCTGTTTTTGTCGTTAAATTTTGTGAAACTACGAAGATTGCTTATATAAGGTACAAAATACGTCATATATGTGTACTCGGCGGAATAGCTCAGTAGGCTAAAGCGATTTTACTTCAGGACTCTGGCAGGACTCCAGGGGTCACTGGTTCGAAACCTGCTCCGGGCAATGTTCTTTTCCTTTTTTTATTTTTTTTCTTGATTTTTTACTGAAGCTTTTACGATCCAATGTTTACATTTATCAATATAAAGCATTTAATGAATAAGTTTAAAAAATGCCAAAATCTGTGAAAAGGCCCCTTTAATAGTTTTGTCGTGTTGTCGAAACGAATACGCACGTTTGTATGTTTAACGCGGAAAAACGACGGATTCGCGATCAAAATCTTTTACTTAATACGTGCTATTAATTTATAAATTCGTGATAGAATCTAAAAATTGTTTTATCCCCCTCGCGGTTTAATTCCTATTCATCGGAACTCCAAACCGTTTGTCCATATCTCAATAACCAACACCTTGCCAGAAATTATATCTGAAATATGTTATACGCAGAAAACATTGAAAAAAATGACATTCAAATAAAAAACAGTAGAAGAAAATATAAAGGGATGGTTTAAAAAAGGGTTGTACAAATGATCTGTCAAGTAGCTTTTTAACCAAATGCAACTTTTTTATATAATATATATTACATACTATGATGCAATATTATAAGATCTGTTTTTTTGCCAAAAATGTACAGTGAATTTAGACGTTAAACAAATGTCAAACCAAAACAAATCTTTAGGTACCAAATTTAAATTGTCATAGTGAAAAGGCAAATGACAAATGGTCCATTATTACGTCATCTGATTTGTTTATTAATTATCTTAATATAATATAGAAACTAATTGGCATGTTCTAACTTTGAATTTATTGAAGGAAGATTTTATTTCAATCAAAGTATAATCAACATGTGTTCAAGGTATTTAAATATCCAGTAAATATATACATGAATCAGGGAAAATACTATTACAATAAAATACTTGGTAATAAACTAAAAATGCTTAATCAGACATACTGCCAAAAGGCAATGCTTGTTAACAGAACAGAAATGAAAAAACAAACATTTATTTGTACTGGGTTTTACAGAAACCCCCCCACATCTAATTGATTGAACAGAGTAAATGTTTTCACTGTTGCACCGTACATTGAACACAAGAAGCCAATTAGTGTCAATTATAGGGATGAGAAGGTCATTAAACAAAACTCGGATAATGTAGGTGGGCAATAAGTAAACTAGAACAATCTCAACAAGGTAATGTAATGTCTGGGGTACCCGCTCAGCAGCCAACCAAATGCGGATTTATGTCAGTCTTCGAACGATGTCTATTATACAGATTAACGTCGAAATATTCGATAAGACATGCAGTGTGCATAACTCATCTCATCTCATCATCTCATTGTCGCATATGGTCCATGCGTCTCTCAAGCTGTTCCAACGGCTTGTTCAACTGCTTGACATATGCATCCAGGTATCGGCGCTATGTGTTCCTAGGCCACCCTCTCCTCCCTGTGCATTAAAAATGGGATATATTTTTTTCAAGTTTTAATGTCCTATTTAACTACCCGGTTACATGTGTCGTCACCTTCCTTAACTTAAATTAAGTTATTTCTGGTATTAATGTAAATGTTCTTGTACTGCACGTGTATATCGACAGGTAAAGGTGGCGTTTTACAAGGGCGACACGGAGAAGTACATCGTGTTCGATGGCAAAGGATCTAACATCACAAGCTGGTTCCAAAAGGAGAAGATCCTTGCTTCATCTTGGAGCACCATAACAACAAAGACATATCAGTACTTTTCAGTCGAGGGGTAGGTGATAACAAAGTAGCTTTGGGTGTTCTATTGTTATTAGGTTGAAACTATGTATATGTGATTTAGAAGATTTGTTTTCAAACTTGGTTGAATAGTTTTTTACTTAAATTTGAAATTGTCTTTATAACAATTGTGATCAGGGTTCATAAATAATGAGTCATAAATGTACCTGTAAAAGCAGCAACCAGGTTGTTAAGATTTGACCTGATCATATAGTTTTTGGACCGACGTTATCAAGATTTGAAGTTAGCCTTCATATTATCAATATGAACATTCGAAAGAAGTTAAATTAAGAGTGAATCCTGGCTTATATATTGGTAACAATGTTTTTAAGTGTGTTTTTTCAGGGAAGACCAGCGTCAGTTTTTCATCATAAACTCTTACAATGGCTGCGTTAACGATCGCATTTTCATGGTAGTGGTGGCAGGGCAGGGTAGACACTTTTGTACGTACGACTCACACACCACCTACCCGCAGTTCCTGTTCTCCACCGGTGACGACTATGGTGCACCGCAAACAATGGCAGGTGAGGCACACATAATGGACGGTGAGGCGCACACACTGGCTAGTTAGTATTGCGGTAACACCTCTGTATTGACGCAACACACACAATGGAAGATGCGTATTGCGTTTACTACTCTGTATTGGTGCACCGCACACATTGAAAGGTGAGTATTGTGGTAACTACTCTGTATTGGTGCAAGGCACACAATGGAAGGTGAGAATTGCGGTTACTCTTGTGATGGCGACCCCACATACAATGGGAAGTGAGTATTTCTGTAACTCCCGTGTTGGTGCATCGCAAACATTGGTAGGTGTGTTTTGCGGTAACTCATGTGTTTGCGCACTACACACAATGGAAGATAAATATTGTGGTAACTCCTCATGGTACACCACACACCATGGTAGGTGAGTATTGCGGTAACTCTTGCGTTGGTGCACCACACACAATGGTAGGTGAGTATTGTGGTAACTCCTGTGCTGATGCAACACACAAAATGGCAGGTTAGTATTGTGGTAAATTCTCTGTATTGGTGCACCACACACAATGATAGGTGAGTATTGTGTTAACTCCTGTGTTAATGCACCATGCACAATGGAAGGTGAGTATCGCGGTTACTCCTGTGTTGATGCACCGCACACAATGGAAGGTGAGTATTGCGGTAACTCCTGTGTTGATGCACCACACACAATGGAAGGTGAGTATTGCGGTAACTCCTGTGTTGGCGCACCACACACAATGGTAGGTGAGTATTGCGGTAACTCCTGTGTTGACGAACCACACACAATGGAAGGTGAGTATTTCGGTCAATCCTCTGTATTGGTACATCACACACAATCAAAGGTGAGTATTGCGGTAACTCCTATGTATTGGTGCACCACACACCATGGAAGTTGAGTATTGCGGTAACTCCTGTGTTGATGCACCACACACAATGGAAGGTGAGAATTTCGGTAAATATATATCGTTTTTTTTTGTCTGAATGCTTTCTTATGAGCGTTCTGTGCCACACTATTTATAATATTTTTTAACGAAACAAATCATTGACAAACGGGATCATTGTTTTAGGACATATATTTTTTATTTGGGGTGTTTTAAATTTCTGATTAGCGTCTTTTGTAAAAGTGTTTAAATACCTAAAAATGTTACCTATATGATATGAATGTCAATTATCCTTTTGATATTTTTCAGTGATACCTTTTTCTACTGAATAAGCCAAATAACCTTTCAAATATTCTGCCTCTATAATCACTCTCTACAGAACATGATTCTCTGCTTCCAATATCCGATTAATATTCACACCGTAATAATACTTGTAAATGTTACAATGCCCTAATTAATTTTAAATGAGAATGTATTTAAATACAAATCAAATCAATATATTTGTTCATTTCCACTTCTGAAGTATTTGAATACTGTTCAATGTTACCAAACTTCAATTTTATTTTGTTTTGCAATCCAAGCAATGTGATTGTATTTAGTTCCAAGATGTTGAAATACTTTGAAATAACACCAATCTATATCAATTGTCCACTTCAAAATTATTAAATACTTGTCACTGTAACCAATCTGTTATTATTCAACAATTCCAAATTATCACAATTATGTGAAATGTTATCGATTTCTGCAGGACGTTAGATAACCATTCTTTGCAATAAAGCTTTTTTCGGCCAATATTGTGCAATTTATCTAAATTTTAACAAATGTTTAATTGAAAACTCATAACAAACTTTCGATCTTATATACATAGCTGTCTATTATTACATTGTTTTTTCAAAATAGCATAAAACAGCCAAATACCAACTGCCAATTAATGGATAAATTGTCCAGTGCTATATATCCAGAATAAACCTTGCTTGCCAAATTATTTAATTTTAATACTCTGCAAAATTACCACTATCGTTTGAAACTTCTCTAACATATTAAATTGCTATTAACATCAAGTGAAAATATCACACATACTTTTTTAATGTGCCGTCTATTAACTAAGGTGCTTAATCGGATAAAAGCATCAGGGTAAATAGTATTGAGAATGTACATAGCATTTAACTTGGTAAAACTTAATTGAATAAATCGAACAATAAAATTCTATCAACTCTTTCATACGAGTAATTCTTGTTTCCATTTAGACATTTATAAAGGAATACAAAATACATTTGTATTGGACGCTCACATTTTAGATTGAAGTTATAAAAAAGCCCTTTTGATTGAAACAATACATTCTCATTTTGTGATTTTGAGCCAGAATAGTAATTTCCCCATTCCCTTTCACACGTTATTTTGAGCCAGAATAGTAATTTCCCCATTCCCTTTTCACACGTTGTTTTCAGCCAGAATAGTAATTTCCCCATTCCCTTTTCACATGTTATTTTGAGCCAGAATAGTAATTTCCCCATTCCCTTTTCACACGTAATTTTGCGCCAGAATAGTAATTTCCCCATTCCCTTTTCACACGTTATTTTCAGCCAGAATAGTAATTTCCCCATTCCCTTTCACACGTTACGAATACTGGGATCACCCCTTTAAGGCTAGCCGCACCTCACACGTATGGCACAATTAAATTAAATAATATCAAGAATATCATAGCCAGAACGTTACGAGTGAATAGAATATACGAATACATTTAACCCATTTATGCCTAGCGGACTCTCCCATCCTTCTAAATTGGATCAATTTATTTCCAAAATTAGGGATGTCTAGTATATTTTTTTATTTTTTTATTTATATTATTTCTTACATAAATTCCTTTAAGCAAACAGCGGAGACCCTGATGAGACGCCGCATCAAGCGGCGTTTCATCTGGGTCTACGCTGTTTGCCAAGGCCTTTTTGTCTAGACGATAGGCTTAAATGGGTTAATGAACTGGTTTCATAAGAATCAGACATCTATTAGGAACGTTTACAGGAGGTATTTTGAATTTATTAGTTTATGCAGAAATATGGTCAATATTTTAAAGATTGTAAATTATCAATTGAGCAATGTACATGCAGTTACACACGACGATGAAACGACATATTCGTTTTCAAATGGTTATAAAAGGTAAAAAGCTATGGATTTTTACCGGAAACCTTCTGTTTAGACTGCATATTCGACATATTTCCTTATTTCAAACATAACTTAACAGTCTTCGATTACTTAATAAATAACGTATGATTCTTTTTTTCAGGAATCTCCAAAGCAGATGTGTTTGCAATATTTATAAAATAAATGTGGCACATGAGGTTCACCAGCACCGAAATACGGACGTTCATCAAGGAAGCAATTAGCAATGTATTTTAAATACACGGCTAAATTTAATTAAGTAAATCATTAAATTCTTGATAAGCTACTTAATCTACAAGGAAGTTGGTAAACACTTTAAGCTTAGTGGGTTACTTTATAGTATTTTAAATACACGGCTAAATTTAATTAAGTAAATCATTAAATGCTTGATAAGCTACTTAATCTACAAGGAAGTTGGTAAACACTTTAAGCTTAGTGGGTTACTTTAAAGTATTTTAAATACACGGCTAAATTTAATTAAGTAAATCATTAAATGCTTGATAAGCTACTTAATCTACAAGGAAGTTGGTAAACACTTTAAGCTTAGTGGGTTACTTTATAGTATTTTAAATACACGGCTAAATTTAATTAAGTAAATCATTAAATGCTTGATAAGCTACTTAATCTACAAGGAAGTTGGTAAACACTTTAAGCTTAGTGGGTTACTTTATAGTATTTTAAATACACGGCTAAATTTAATTAAGTAAATCATTAAATGCTTGATAAGCTACTTAATCTACAAGGAAGTTGGTAAACACTTTAAGCTTAGTGGGTTACTTTATAGTATTTTAAATACACGGCTAAATTTAATTAAGTAAATCATTAAATGCTTGATAAGCTACTTAATCTACAAGGAAGTTGGTAAACACTGTAAGCTTAGTGGGTTACTTTATAACCCAAGAAGTACATTAACGATTGTATTTTTTAAAATTAATTTTCATCCCAATGCAGTCAATCAACAATGTATGTTTGATATTGTACTTAACCAACATATCATTTTTAAAATAAACAAACCAAATAAGAAAATAGTTGATAATTTACTTCATCTCAAAGAAGGTAAACTACATTGCATATATATGAGCCTTTTGGTGTTGAAATAACTTAATTACCACTGTATGCTTGATAGTTTTGTTATGCGGTATTAGTCAATAAACACTGTATGTATACTTAGTTAAACGAGATACTTCATTCTTAAGGACGTAAAGGTAGATTGAAGGTTTAACGTCCGAGAATTTCCTCACAACTGGTCAAAGAGGCTGATTATTCCCCTTTATAAAAATGCGAATGGTCAATGCGCAACAATATCGAGGTATAGCCCGTGTGAGTTGTTTAGCTAAGCTATTTATTAGTACCCTGAGCGAACGGTTACAAAATTGGGCTTCTGCTCAAGCAATTTTATCTGACGCACAGTTCGGTTTCTAACCGGGCTATAGCAAAGTCGACGAAAAACTATTTTGCTGTATTGTCGATTATTTAAAAGGTATCGCATGCGTCTCTGGTTTAAGCTAATAAGATCTGGTATCAATAGCAGATTGCTGTCCGAATTTATGGTTATATATAATCAGATTGCATTTGGTGTTACAAATATGAAAAGTACTTTCGAATTTTTTGAATCCGATATCGGTTAATTACAAGGTGAGATATATTCGCCGATAAGGTGTCCATTAATTGTAAAAGTCATTGAGTTTGGTTTACATTTTGATATAAATGCGGGCATAACTATTGATCGATTATCAATTTATCTTCTATTATTCGATGACGACGCCGCATAAATCTCAGAATCCGCAGAGGGATAATAATCTTCCCGGAAGCATTTACTAGAGCATTGCATGCACTGGAATATAACGACCAATGTCGACACGAGATGTAGTCTTTTATAAAGAAAATAAGAATATTGTTGTGTATAGCATTAATTTTATTGTCACCGGGAGGAATTTAAATAATCTATGGATATTTAGTGAATGCAGCGGCGCGTTAATACATACAACAAACACTTCATCAGCCAAAGGGTTGAGGGCGATAAACGCACTTTCACGAAAATTTTAAAAGGTACCCGTTTAAATCATGTTTAATCTGTTTCGTTCCTACGCTGCTTGTTTCTTAACTATGGGATCGATGTGTGGCGATTTACTAAAGCTGAAAATATTGAGCGAGTTCAAAGAAGATTCTGGCTTTTTAATGTGAAAGATTCTACTTACTAAAAGTCTTTGTATGGCGAAGAAGGTAGATACCCTTTACATATAAATGTCGACTATTTCTAAAAAATGTTCAACTCAAAATCGTCCAACTGTACTTTATGCAACAATATTTATAGATAATGTAAAGAACCACCCTTACTCCAAGTCATATGACCCGAACTTTGAAAACTTTTGCAAGATTTAAATGGCGTGTGGATTTATCTAGTATCTGTTAGTGAGAACATCCTTATTATAATTTTGCAATACATAACACGATTAATTTATTTCAAAATGGCGAGCATGCTACTGAAACTTACTGACACTAAATCACTATGTGTTAACAAGAAATTGACACCCATTTTAAATGATCCATTAACTATACAATAAAGATATAGACAATATAGAAAGTTCGAAATTTAGAAACATACTAGCAAAATTGAAATTGTCCTCTGGTGTTTTTTTTTAAAGAAACTGGTAGGCACACATTCCAAGATGAGTACATTTTGGTCTAATATATCCTTAAAATACTAATTTAAGAAATTTTAGAAGTACACATACATGCATACCTGATGCTTACAAAATGAGAACAAGTATTTTTAAATTTTACAATAATTGAATAGGACCAAGCAATCTATATCGAAACGCTCAGCTAATGTATGTATTAAATCATTTACACCTAAAGCCTTTAACAAATATATTTTATGAGACAATTTCTTCTTTTTTCACAATTTTTTTTTTATATAGAGCTAACATCGTAATATTTGTTTTCGAATCAATTACGTGTTTTAAAGATTCACTCAACTACGTTAAGACCTAACGAGCCTCCTTTCACATCCTACATTCTCACATTTGTTGAACAAATTGCATACAAATTTAATTGTAATTTTATTCCCATTTCTTATGAATAACATATGTTGCTTTCAAATAAACATTTATGACGACGACATTGGAGGCCTTGCACACATAATTAATTGTGTTATCACAATTTTGTTTATTCGATCGGTGAAATAAATTAGCCCCCTATTATCCAGACTGTCTATAATGACATTTCAGATTTTAGATGAAAACAACAACTAGTTACTAAAAATTTACACAGTGAATGTATGTCACAGTCGTGTGCAAAGTTAAAGCATTTAACAAGATTTTCATTCAAAATAGACAAATATGATTATATTTATATTAACGGATCTGTGTATAATCATATTCCTTTTTATAATCTGCTTTATTTTGTTTGTCACGATGTACTTTTATCGGAAATGGCATTGAACTGAAAATGTAATATTGCAAGATATTGAAAGGTACAGAAATTAAATATGTTAATTACTACACCAATAACACAACAACAACTCTCAAGTGTTTTCATTTAATTTGGTTAATGTTTCCTTCATATGATAATTAATACAAAAAATTCCTTAACTTTAATAAATACATACTATTTAAAAAAAATCTATGTTTAACTTGTATATTAAATATTATAAAGTTAAAAATGCAAGTTAAACCGTGAATGTGAAAGGATATTAACTAAACAGTATATTGATTGTAAGAAACAGCACAAAAACATTTAGCAATGCAGTGAAATATGCACTTTGAATATTGTTATTGATACTCATATACATTATGTTTCAATTTTACCAATTTTATGATTTATCGCGAAATTGTGTCCCGATCCGAAAGGCACAGGCAGTAACAAAATAGGAGGACAACCAATGCATATATTTTTATAAACCATGTGTCATGTAGCTTTGACCGTGTTGCGATTAATTAATGCAACATCAAGTTTTTCAACCCCTTTGGTCATTTACAAACAAGTTAGCAAAACATAGTCAAAGTGCATCAGTACAACACAAATACAATAATGTTCATAAACAAAAACTACCATGCCATGAAAGATTTTCAAACATCATGTATAAACATAGGTATTGAAAACAACTAGTAGCGAAAACGAAGTAGATATATATAAGGGTTTAATACAATATTTATTAAAAAAACAGCAATGCAACATCAGAATGGTAAATGGTAGGCGGAATTTTATATTCAAACCATGACTAAGGCCTTAAAACCGAATATTTGAATCAAGCACAGTCCTTGCGATAGGTCTAAATATGGATAAAAAGACACGCATGAATGATAAACGTCATACGTTACCGTGAAAAATTCTCAGAACAATAATGCACGTTAGTTATTTTAGATGTGTTTCTTTCACAAATAAAATAGTGCAGACACAACGTTTATTTCCTTCCAAGCTCTTGTTAAAAGATGTATGTATTTCCCCCACCGTCGTATATTAAATACATTACCATATTCATTTTTAATTATGAAAAGAAGTCGTCACGTGCGCATTCGTCTCTGTGAAATAGTTTGTCCGCCTAGCGACCAGAAGGTCACTGTTTCGATCCCCACAGTGGGAGCGTTCTTTCGATCCTCCCCCCTAACACACCAAGTACTGGTTCTAGGCCCAGGAAACGGACTGGAGAGCATTTTAATAAGCCTGAGGATTTCAATGCGATCGATCTAAAATAAATAGGTTTTAACTAAATAGTTGGATCGCAAAAGACTTGATCGTCAGCGAAAATTGAATACTCGTGAGTGAGATAGTGGTCAATATAAAATGTTTGGGGTTCATGTGCGTAGGCATTGGACTCCGAGTGCCATAACTGTTTTATTGAGTGGCTAAGAAACACAATGATAAGGCTTTGTTAATGAACCAATAAATCACGAAAACACTCGAATAATGTTGATAAGGACATGTTTTGAGAAATTTAGGCAATGCATTTGAGAATAATAATATTACTTAACTTCTTTCGGTATCGGGACGTTACAATTGTTGACGAATCGTTTTTCAGATTTGTGTTTTTGTTGTTATTGTAGCTAAGCAATATAAGATAAGTGATGTTAATGGATAAATAAAAACTCGAATTACGCGCCTATTTAAGGACATGATTTGATATATATTTTTGCCATTTGCATAAGCACTATATATAACTTTACCTTTCCTAGAAAAGGGCCTTTTTTAGAGCTTTTGATTGTTAGATTTTTGGAAGCGAAGCTTGTGTTGGAGATCTACAGGTTTCTGGTAAAGGGACGTAAATTTCTAAGTTGTATGTGATTAAGAAAATAGGCTTGCTCCCTTTGTATACGAATCATGAAAATAAAAACAACTTTAACTATTTAACATTAATCCTTATTGCGCTGCATATTTTGATATCGGTATTTTTAAAACAACATTCTGCAAATTATTAACAAACGTTTTAATATTCATAAAAAAATAGCTAAGACGTTCGCTATCCGTTCCATTATCAAACATATACTAGAATAACCTTATAACATACATTGAAAATAAGTAAACGTCTGTCCAAACTGTGTTTATGTTCTTAACATCCATACACAATCGAACAGTTTTAACTTGTTATTTTTGATTTACTCGATATTGATAATATACTTGGGCTGGTATAACAATTTAGTCTTTCAGGTTTAGTTTGGAAGGGATCTAACATGAATCCAAAGTTAATACCATATCTTATTAAACCAGTTCAGATATTTTAATAGCAAGAAGACAAACGTTTCTATAAAAAAGTAATCTCAAAGCATAAGTACTATATCATCAGAGATGTTCCACGTGGACGTGATAGAAACACGAAAAATGCACGTAATGCACACTTTCTAACGGTCTACTTATTATTTTGGCTGATTGACACTTGATATAAAATGATATATACTTATTCTGAAAACTGAGTGACACTTGATATAACGTGTTATTTGCTTATTGTTTTGGCTGATTGACACTTGATATAACATGTTATTTAATTATTGTTTTGGCTGATGAAACTTGATATAACGTGTTATTTACTTCAACTTAGTGTAAGCTACCTGTACCCCGTGTCATTATTTATTAATGTTTATGTTGTAGTTTTTCTTTTGTAAAAAATAGGTGTTGATGACAAAAATATTTTAAAATAAACAATAAAATAATGTAAATATCTTCAGCTAATAGGTAAGCCTAGATAAAAAAACTTACAATAACATGTATTTATATCTTCTGGTTTAAGAGCTAGCCGAATCTCAAACTTATCTAAACATTGATTACGAGTAAAACAATGTTAATCAAACTTGCATATGCAGACTGGATTGGAAATATGATTGTTTTAAACGTCACACTTGCATTAAATACACATAGTCTTAATGTTCTTGTGTATTGGAAATCTTCTTAAACGATAATATGAGATATGTCAATGGTATTTGACTAAAAATAGTAACACGTATTAAGTAAGCGATCTATCCACATAAAATTGTCAATCAAATTATGTGTAAGAAATGACTACGGTGTTTTTATTATAAATAATGTAAATATCTTTGTCAGTATTTTGTAAAATAACCTCTATATTGTCGAAAATCGTACTCAAAAAAGAATGATAAGGCAGGTGTCGTTTGAATACCGTAGCGTGTTTTGTTACATTGGATTTTGGATGGGAAGTAAACTCTCGTACAGTATAAATTGGCCGGGTACGTTTTAGTATATCTGTTCGTACCCAGGGAACATTTAAGTAGTACCCGAGCCAACGATGACCATGAGCATTATTGACATTTCGCATGTTAACTCTGCTTTGATCTAGTCCGATTTCTAGTACGAACATTTTAAATGTTAGTCCAATCGATATTATTTTTCTAGAGTAAGAGTAACAATAAGAGTGCAGTTAGACGCAGATGTAACAATAAGAGTGCAGTTAGGCGCAGATGTAATTATAAGAGTGCAGTTAGGCGCAGATGTAATTTTTGTAATAATGAGTGTCCCTCTCCGTACGCATTTTTCTTATATAAAATGCTTCAAATCAATAATCCTTGTTCCATTGGTGACTTAATCAATTACCAGCTTTTTACCCCGGCAAAAACTTATAAGAATTAAACCTTTTTTAAATAATTAGTTACTATCATTCTACTTCCGGCAATGGTCTTTTGATTCGCTTATCTGTCAAGGTCTTGCCACTATTACTTAACATGCCGTGTTTTCAACATTCCTTTCTATGCTAGGTTTACATGTTTCGATTTTACGAAAATGGTCATCTATGTTTCTCATAATCCACTTCTGGAGACAAAACCAAAGTTCCAATTACCTCCCTAAATCTTAACCCACTGACTAGTGCCGTGGTCAACTAATTGAGATGGAATATATTTTCGCCGTGCATGCATTACTCACATAATGATTGAGGTAATCTCAAATAAATTATTGATCATTGAGTCAGAAAATAGAGATATCTAGTTAAAAGCAAGTAAAAACGGGAAACCGTGAATACGCCTGTACATAAATCTTACTCCGACTTTTGTCAACCTGTTTTACAACCAAAATGTAATCGAAAGTAATATTGATGCCGGTTGTCGTCTATAAAAGACAGTTCTTCTTCATATTTAGGAAAATACGAGTGACTTAACCACAACATCATACCTAAGTTTGCTTATATTTTGTATCCGTTTTGCAATTTATCCGTTTGCCAATGTTCTCTCATATATTCTCACAATAGCGGCTTTTAATTTATTTCCAAAAAGATAAAGACCAAAGTAGACCAAATTGTACACAGGCCATAAAAATAAGTTTGAACAGCAAAGATATATGTGCACTTTGTATCAAATGCGGATCAACGATCAAAACAACTAAAGCAACCATAGAGCCTCAAATGTTTCTAGTGAGTATATAGTGCAGATACCCCATTCAATGTACATATATTAACATGTTTGCAAATCTGTTATTGTTAAGCACCGACTTCGTACACACACATGTTTATTAATCATAAACCAAACATGAGAGAGATGGTATAAGCTTTACCCTTCCCTCTTAACTCCGTTGCAATTTTATTTATAAATTGGTTTGGATTTTTATAATGTTAACATAACTGTTAATGTATATTTATTGGAAACAAAATGAGTTTAAATGAACCGTTTTTTGTATATGTCATCATAGTTGGTCAAGTTAGATTAATTAAAAAGTATACTTGCTGATCTTCGTATAGCTAGGAAATCTTAATAGAATTTTATAATACATACGAGTTTCAAAAATAAATTAGAAATTTAAATGTTTAAGCAAATCTGCCCTTAATAAGGTTAAATCGTTGTCATTTTCTTTTCTTTTTACAGATGCTTTATTTCGGCATTTTAGCTGCAATTGGGTAAATGACGTATTTACATTATAGTTTATTGTTTCGCTGAACAGTTTAAAGGAGCATTCATTTGTTTTCACTTACGGTTGCAACGCATGAAAAGAACTGAACAGTAAAGATATGTTCAGCTCTACGCGGTTATGAGCGATGCTTTAACGGTTATTAATCGAAGTTAAGACATTATCTTTTGCATGCGAAGCACGCGTATTAACCCATTTATGCCTAGCGTCTAGAAAGAAAGGCATTGGCAAACAGCCGCATCATGCGCCGTCTCATCTGGGTCTGCGCTGTTTGCTAAAAGGAATGTCTGTAAGAAATATTATAAATATAGAAATAAATATACTAGACATCCCTAATTTTGGAAATAAACTGATCCAATTTAGAAAGATGGGAACGTCCACTAGGCATACATGGGTTAATAAGAGTAACGCAACACAATATAAAGCGCAGCATGCGACACGTTCAGAAAAGTAAAAAATGATTGAATGAACATAGCAAATACTAATAGAAAATGGGATGTATCAATCTCATAGATCCGTGTACTTATTAATTGAATGAATGATTTAATTATATAAATGCGCGTGTTTGATTTATTATGTATCATATATAACTGCATTTTGCAAAAAAGACGACAAAACACCTTACTAATAAACGAGTGTTTGCTTTCAGATCGTTATACTGAAACCTTTTAAAACTTTAGACGTTGCTTAGCACTTATTAAGTAAGGAATGTCCAATCCTAAATTTATTAAAGTAAAAGTTTAGTTCAATATAACACTCAGTTAAAATAGGGACAGTTTAATTTATTTCAACGTTGAGCTCCTTATCAGCAATGTCCTTATATCAAAAGGAGCGTTTTCTTCCATTCTCTTTCAAAACGACACGGCGGCTCTCAAATCAAATCTCTTGAAACATAACTGTCCCATCACTGGTAAATCATCGATATCATCTCGACAACGTAGGAATGCACTTATCCAAAGAAATCAATCGCAATAACTCTTGGATGACAAATTTTGACTATTTTAGGCAAACGCCCATACACTACGGTGTTCTGCAACGGTATGCCTTACAATTTTAATAATATTAAATACGTTGAACTTTGGTATACAAATACGAAATTTGTGTACGTGTGCTTTATAAAGGAAATTATATTTGTTGTTTTTAGTTTCTGAAAGAATATTCGTGTACAGGTATTTCAATAACAAAGTCCATTATAACATCAATTAAACTATGATCATATTCAGTTTATTGTATCTATTAATACTTAACAAATGATCATTTCTACGTCACATACCTCTTAAAGCCTACAGGTGTATCATAAGTACGAAACTACATTTTTTTTTAAATAAATAAATAAAAGGTTCGAATCTCCTTGAAGCTTTCTACTTACATAAAGGTCATTGTGTTCGATATAATTGTTATAAACACCAAGTATATTACTTTTAAACAAATACTCAACAATGCATGATCCCTTTAATTTTGAAAAGTAGCAACTTGGCGAACGGTCTCACACACCAAACATTCATGAGGAAACTAAACAGCAATCGCTACACACACAGACAAACCTAAATAACACTTGCTTAAATGCTTACGACGGAAACAACCTCACTGTTATAAGGATGCGCTCATAGGAATTGCCGCTAATCTAAACATTCTATAAAAGTAAATATTAGGGTGTTGTCCTCAAACATGATTTGTAACAAATTAAATGAACAACGCATTTACATTTACAGATACACAATTGCACAAACATAATAAAGATATGTAATCGATATTATGCAATTAATTAAAATATTTCACCAATTTCATGTTCTTCTTACTTAATACAATAAACATAAAATCTGCTAACAATTTGCATGTGTGTTTGGTATTATTTAAGTTCTTTGACATCTTTTTGAAAGTCCACACCAACTTGAGCGCGATATATGCTTCAGGTTTGCATTAAAGCTACCTTCTACATAAATATACAGTTCTTCAACCAAAATTGGTTTTCACAATATTAAAGTGGCTAATGGTCGATATCAGTTATTTGACCAATGATTTTATATTTGCCTCTAATTAATAACTAATATGCATAATACATGTACATTTATATTAACACCGTAAAAAACACCTCAGTATGCTATAATTTATATTTGTTAAACTCTCAATTAATGATTTATAGCATGTTTAATCATTTAAGGGAGTTTTGCTTATTCTCGTGGAATTCTTCTAGCATAACGTTAAGTTTTAACATTTAAACTGCAAATGTTCTGATATTAATCTTGGTCCGACTTTTGAAATAAATACTGCACATTTTCTGATATCGACCTTTTATATTGTTATCAAAATGTCAATATTACGAGTGGAACGGTTCGTCGGTCAACATTTATATAGTTAAATCTGTCATCTTTTACACACCATAGATTCTACTGATGTTAATCGATAGATAGCACTACTAAATATTTGCGTTTAAACTTTTGTTTACAAAACGTATTTCGCATACTAATTTTGGTTGTATGAACATTATTCAACATTTGTTTATTTTCAATATGAATAAAACAACGTTTTACCTGCTGTTCTATTGTTTCAGTAAGTGCTAATTTAAGATAACTTATAAGAAAATGATTTTCTGAACCGAACTGAGATTATGTTTGTTATTTGTATTTGTCTTTTTTATAAACAATCGTGGATTTTTTTACTTTAGTAAACATAACACATCATAAATTTGATTCTTAAGAAATGAGTATATGCCTTAAAAAAACAATCGGATTGTAACAATAATGT